>NC_059291.1:5249186-5251686 GCF_017591435.1 Portunus trituberculatus
CCTCCAATTTTATTTAAGTTTTGTTCATTGTCAGCTAATTCTTACGTCACATCTTTATTTATCTCTCTCATTTAATGTATCTTACCTTTATTTACCAGCATAAACAGTTCCTCTCTTCTATCTCTCTCCATCTCCATTCCCAGCGAAGTTCCTCCCATTTTTTTTTATCCTCGTTTTCTTCTTCCACCGCCGTCTCTCGCCCACGGAAAGAAGGAAAGCCCGGGCGACCAAAGGTTATCGTAATTCTATTGTAACCCCACGGCAGCTCGCACCCGCCCACACTAACCCACATTAAAGGATTCCTACCCCTATTATTATTCCGCTCATCTACGCATCCTTCTCTCCCTTGCCTTAACATCGCCTCTTCTTTCCTACTCTTCCTTCCCTCCTCCTCTCCTCTCCTCTCTCTTCTTCACCAGTCATTTGTTTATGCCGGAAGAGGGTCGATGGCCCTTCTGTTTGTTTGTTCTACCTGTTTGTTTGGTTGCGTTGACGTGCAGTGGTGTAGTGGAGAGAGAGAGAGAGAGAGAGAGAGAGAGAGAGAGAGAGAGAGAGAGAGAGAGAGAGAGAGAGAGAGAGAGAGAGAGAGAGAGAACCGGTCCTTACACTGTCCCGTTACGTACACTACCTAGCTAGAGCCAGTTTTTTTCTTCGATAAGGAAAGACACCTTGGAAGCTACATGCATTCTCCCTCCCTCCATTCCCCCCTCCCTTTCTCCCTCCGTTACCCCTTCCTTGCATACTTTTCTACCTCCCCTGGTGGCTCCACCCCTTGTAGGAAGTGGGCCAGGAGTGGGCAGGCCTTTAACAATATACAACACTGGATTCTGTGGCTGGCTGGCTGGCTGGCTGGCTGGCTGGCTGGTTGAATCGATTAGCTCCGCGCAGACAGTGGTGACGACCTGAACGCTTTGCTTGTTTACCACTCGTTCTTACCAGTGCAGAGGAGGCGTGGCGGATTACTGATAACTGGTAACATGTCTTTAGTATATCGCAACATCACCTGAGCTCATATGAATTACGCTAGAGGCTTATAACGCACGTGGAGAGACCTAGATAACACGTGAGAAGATGGAAGTCTCAAGTGGATGAAACTGGTAACCTTCTCTTAACTTGTCTGACCTCGAGCTGTGACCTTATTTGCAAAGCCGTCCCGGAGCCGCCCCTCTGATGGTCTGGGAATGTAAGGGGCAACCACACCTGGCTCAGAGACAGGCGTAAGGGCCGTGGAGGTGTGTAGGGTGTCTGGGAGAGGTGGTGGAGGTGGGTAAGTGTGTAGGAAGCCTTTGTGCATGAGTGTAGGTGTGTATGTGTGTGTGTGGAGAATTGAGTGGGCGAGGAGAGTAGTAAGTGGGTCAGCAGGATGGAGATGAGTGGAAGGGTGTGCGTGGGACGGGATGCTGCCAGCTGTCAGTGGGATTATTTAGTTGTTGCTTCTACTTCTGCCACCACCACCACCATCACCACCAACAGTACTGCTACTAGTTATTTACTTATACAATAATGATGATGATAAAGATAATGATGTTGATGTTAACGATGATAGTAACAGTAGTAGTAATAGTAGTAGTAGTAGTAGGAGGAGGAGGAGGAGGAGGAGGAGGAGGAGGAGGAGGAGGAGGAGAAAAAGAAGGATTAGGAGGAGGAGGAGGAAGAGGAGGAGGAGGAGGAGGAGAAGGAGGAGGAGAAAAGAAGGATTAGGAGGAGGAGGAGGAGGATGGGGAAAAGAAGGAGTAGAAGGAGGAATGATAATAGTAATAATAATAGATCAAGGTAGCTAATCTCCTCTCTCTCTCTCTCTCTCTCTCTCTCTCTCTCTCTCTCTCTCTCTCTCTCTCTCTCTCTCTCTCTCTCTCTCTCTCTCTCTCTCTCTCTCTCTCTCTCTCTCTCTCTCTCTCTCTCTCTCTCTCTCTCTCTCTCTCTCTCTCTCTCTCTCTCTCTCATACCCCTGGGCGATGGTTTAGTGGAAATTTCTTCACGACTTTATCCATCCATGGGAGAAAAAGATATGAACCTTGTCTGACGTGATATCATAAATTTTCATCCGTGTTGGAGCGCTCATGTGAGGCTCGGAGTGCTGATTTGTGTGTAAGGTGTTTAGCTCTCATTGCGCTATCTCCCATCTTCCCCTCACTCAATTCCTGTGCAGCATCACGTCGTATTTCTTGTCTTATCTTGTTCAATCCATCGGTGCTCTAATGTTTTGATTTCTGTTATCAATTTCTCTGTTTCTTCTTTATTTTTTTCTTTCTTATCAGTGTTCTCGTCTAAATATTCCTGCGGTTTGATCTTTCTGGGTTTTTTTTTCCTTCATTCTTTTTATTCATGATTCTTTGTTATTCATCTTCCCGTTTTCCTTTTCTTTTCACATTCTTGTTTTTTTTCTATTTCTTTTCATTTCACTTCCTTTCCTCTCTTTCCTCTAAAACCAGCTCCACCTCCTGCAGTCATGTAACCTCTTTACCTCCACTCCTCCCTTTCTCTCCATCTCTCCACTCCC
>NC_059291.1:5256686-5301686 GCF_017591435.1 Portunus trituberculatus
TATGGTAATTGTATTGGCTTATTCGTGTGTGTGTGTGTGTGTGTGTGTGTGTGTGTGTGTGTGTGTGTGTGTGTGTGTGTGTGTGTGTGTGTGTCAGCTGTTTGGCCCGCGGGAGTTCCTTGGGTACGGCCGTTTTTTTATTCCTTTTTCTTTTTTCTGCTTTTTTAGTGCCGACCGTCCATCTCGTTTATCATTATGGTCACTCTTGTCGTTCTTGTTTGTCCGTCTGTCTGTCCGCCAGCCTATGCCATTCCCTTATCTGTTTTGTGTTTGAGTTTAGTTATTTTTAGCCTCACTCCTCCTGTCTTTATTTTTTCTCTCCTTCCTCTTCTTCTTTATACTAATTAGTTAGTTGTTCCCACATTATTTTTTTTCTTTATTCCATTTACATTTAAAGATATGTGTTACTTCATTGTATAACGAAATATCTACGCTATTATATGTGCTTAGTTTTAATTAATACATAACGCTTTTTTACACCTTATATACATTCCTCCCATTCATTTCATCCACTGTTATATCATCTCTACATTTTACACTCACTGCATTGTTCTCATCTTATTTTTCTTCATGTTCTTTCCTCGCATGAGTGTTTCTTTAGTCGCCCTCACGTTCTCATATGTGTTCTGTTTCGCCTTTTGCAGAGAAAGAAGAGCGGGATGGGGGGCGAGCACGTCTTCCTCACGGGGTGGCTGCTGCTCGTGTATGTGACAGCATCCACATTTGCAGGTACGTACAGCAATACCATGACGCGTATGATGTCTTTATGCATACTGACCCGAGTATGATAATTTCAAACTCGTGTACGACAGTGAAATAAAGTTATAGACACGTATTGGTATTGTATGAATGAGAGAGAGAGAGAGAGAGAGAGAGAGAGAGAGAGAGAGAGAGAGAGAGAGAGAGAGAGAGAGAGAGAGATCAACACACATTATTGTACCCGGTTATTGACTCGGTGATGGGAAAAGATGGAAGAGAACGACGAGAGAGCACAGAGGAGAGAAGAGGAGAGGAGAGGAAGGGGCAAGGCAGAGAAGGAAGAGGGAGTGACGAAGGGAGGGAGGGATGGAAGGGAAGACTGGAGGAGGGCTGGCGGCGTCGGGCAGGGCTGGAGGCGGGGTCCTTCCTCAGTCCTCGAGCAGCCTCAGGGTATTAGAGATGCAAACACAAACTCGCCACTCTTATCCAGCCCCTAACTTTAGCTACCCCTCCTCTCCCCCCTTTCTCTCCCGGCTCTCCCTCCTGTCAACATAGCTTCCCTCTTCTTACTCCTCTCTTTCTCTCTCTTTTTATTACTCGTATCACCTCATAAACACGTTCTTCGTTTCCTCCTCAGTGTTAGTGTTTCTCCCTTCAACTTTTAGTACCCTCGTCAAGGCTCTATCGTGCCACCTGCTCCTGTGCTGGCCAGTCCTAAAGAGGTTTCAGACGAGGTGCTGCAGAGTGGCTGGGAGTGGCTGTGGGTGATGGAGTGTGGGAGAGGAAATGAGAGAAGCCAGGAAAAGAGGCGTGATTGAGTGATGGGTAAAGAGATGCAAAGAGAAAAAAAAAAGGAAAAGACAATAAGAATGACTGAAGAAAAGAGAGAGAGAGAGAGAGAGAGAGAGAGAGAGAGAGAGAGAGAGAGAGAGAGAGAGAGAGAGAGAGAGAGAGAGGAGGATAAGGAGGGATCAAGTGTACTAAAGCTTCCCTCGTGTCAGGAAAGAGAAGGTTTAGAATCCGGAAATGGACATGTGCTCAAGGGGTCAAAGATTACGGGTCATGGGTCACCGTTTGATCACGTGACTTGCTGCGCGTTGATGGCTGAAGGGTCGAGAGTTCTTGGAGGAAGAGAGGAGGGAGAGAGGGAAGGAGGAAGTGTAAAAGTGAAACAAGGTATGAGGGAGAAGCGCCATCAAAAAAAGTTGGCTATTCTGGGCCGTTTTGATTGTCTTGTGGTGCGAATGAGAACAGGTAATGAGGAAGAGAAGATATAAACGAAAGAAGATTTGTGCGTGAGAAACATAGAGGAGAATGGGAAATCTTCTAAACGGAGAGGGGAGAGAAGAGAGGAGATACACACACAAAAAAAAAGATATACAAATAGGAATAGATGATAAACGAAAGAGGAGAAAATAAAGAAAACTCGGAAATTGCTTAACGGAGAGGAGAAGAAGAGAAGAGATACAAAAAAAAAAGGCATGCAGATAGGATAAATGAAAGAGAGGAGAAAATATAGAAAACTGGGAAATTGCTTAACGAAGAGGAGAAAGAAGAGAGAAAATACATAAAAAAACAACGAATAAGAATAGAAGATAAACGGGGGAGAAATAGAAAGAAAAATAGAAGAAAGAGGGGAGAAAAATCAAAGGAGAGAGGAAAATTACTAAACGGAGAGGAGAAAGGAGAGAGGAAGGCAAGAAGGAGGAATAGGGAACGAGGGAAGGAGGAAGAGATGCCACGACCATTACCACCACCACCACCACCACCACCACCACCACCACCACCACCAGGACGAGGACGAGGAAATGTCGTGCTAAAAGTCGACGACCTTTTCCCCTCAGGCTACGTGGGGAGTCAGTTATTGTCACAGCCCGACATCCTCTTCCTCCCTCCCCCCCCTCCTCCCCATTTCCACCTATTCCTCCCCTTCCCTCGCCCTCCCAAGCACTCATTAGATCCAACCCTTTCCGTCTTCCATCCCTCTCGTCTTCCTTATCTCCTATTTCCTTCTATTTTTCTCATTTTTCTGTCTTTCATCATCTCTCTCTCTCTCTCTCTCTCTCTCTCTCTCTCTCTCTCTCTCTCTCTCTCTCTCTCTCTCTCTCTCTCTCTCTCTCTCTCTCTCTCTCTCTCTCTCTCTCTCTCTCTCTCTCTCTCTCTCTCTCTCTCTCTCTCTCTCTCTCTACAAGAAACAGGAGGAATATTTCTCCAACCTTCCTCCAGGCTGCACCATTTGACTTCTCTTCCTCCTCCTCTTCCTCCTCCTCTTCCTCCTCCTCCTCCTCCTCCTCCTCCTCCTCCTCCTCCTCCTCCTCCTCCTCCTCCTCCTCCTCCTCCTCTTTTACCCTTTACACGTCTAGCATTCATTAAGAAGTGCAGCTAAGCAATGTCTGTGTGTGTGTGTGTGTGTGTGTGTGTGTGTGTGTGTGTGTGTGTGTGTGTGTAGCAGTAGCGAGTAGAAAATCATAGCAAAGGATGAATAAGAGCGCAGAAGCAAAATGAAATAAGCTAATAGATGAGTATACAAGTTGACAAAATAAATAGATTAATGTGTAGATAGACATGCAATTAGACAGACAGACAGACAGACAGACAGGCAAGGACAGGTAGATTAAGTAAACAGATTAACTAACCAGACTAGAAAGAACCTTAATATTGTCAACATTATACGTAGTTACAATTCATTAGTTTTACGTTTTCTATTCTTTACTACTTTTAACCAGCCTCTTTAACACGCAATACAGGAGAAAAAAGTAAATAAATAAATACATACATGAATGAAAATGTCCGTAAGAAAGTGAGATTAGAAAATGAGAACACAGGGAAAGAAGAACAAGAAAGCTGTACTACAAATCTCTCTCTCTCTCTCTCTCTCTCTCTCTCTCTCTCTCTCTCTCTCTCTCTCTCTCTCTCTCTCTCTCTCTCTCTCTCTCTCTCGGATATGGTGGTCAGACGCCGCTGGGCACGAAAATACATTCATTCAAGAAACAAAACACTAACTTGAGTGGTCTGGGTGAGTTTGGAAGAGAGGTAAAGGAAATGGAAGAGAGAGGAAGAGGTAGGAAAGGGAGAAGAAACAGAGAGTGAGAAGAGGAAAGAGGAAGAGGGGTACGGGATGCAATCTACGGAAGGGAGTGGGAGGAAAGGAAATGGAAGGAATGGAAGGAAAAGGAGGAGAAAAAAGGAAGGAGGTTTGGGGTCATTGGTCGAAGTTACTGTTTAAAACACCGTAATTTTGAGCGAGAAGGGTGTGTGTGTGTGTGTGTGTGTGTGTGTGTGTGTGTGTGTGTGTGTGTGTGTGTGTGTGTGTGTGTGGTCTTTAGTGTTTGCCTTGTATGGAATTTTTAGGGTGGCCTGACTGGCGTCGTGTGTGTATGTGTGAGTGTGTGTGTGTGTGTGTGTGTGTGTGTGTGTGTGTGTGTGTGTGTGTGTGTGTGTGTGTGTGTGTGTGTGTGTGTGTGTATTGACCTTTCTCCTACATTACTGTAAAAATAAAATGCCATAGTTTTGTGAAGTGTGAAATGGCAAACAATAAATGAAGTGAGATTGGCGTTTACTACTTCTACTATACTACTACTACTACTACTACTACTACTACTACTACTGAGAGAGAGAAAAAAAATCACTCCTATCCTTCTTTTTCGCCCAGTTTTCTGTAAATACGTCGCGTCATGTACAGAAACCACCATTTTTTACCCTCATTTTTCACCATTTTACCTTGACTTGCTATTTCTGAGTGTTTGTGACCTGGCGCCCTTTTTGTGTGAACATGAGTTGGTGACCCTTTCCGTTATGTCTCCACAGCTCCTTACCTCCCGACTGGCCAGCAGAGACAGACAGACTTCTCCACCGTCTTCCATGCATCTAAAGGAGGTGAGTTCTGATTTCCCATATGCTCTCTTCCCTGCACTTGTCAACACTTGTATATGATTTTGGATGTTACCTAATGGGCTGTGTGTATCCTGTCTTTCACTCTCCTAAAGGTGGGTTCTGATTTCATGCTCTCTTTTCCTGCACTTGTCAACGCTTATATATGATTTTGGATGTTACTTAATGGGCTGTGTGTATCCTGTCTTTTACTCCTCTAAAGGTGGGTTCTAACTTCCCACACGCTCTCGTCTCAGCACTTCACCTGTATATGTTTTTGAATGTTGCGTGATGGGCTGTGTGTATCCTGTTCTTTGGAAAGGTTTCTTTTTTATGTAAGAGAGGAAAACTAGCCAAGGGCAATAAAAGACCATTGAGATGCCCGTCCCGAAATAGGATCGATAGAATTAGTCAAAAGGGGATTCATGGGATATATGTTTTGATACCTTCCTTTAAGATTAGTTCAGGTAATAGATAGATGTTTAAAAGATTTTGTGTGGTTTGTTTTGGAATTGTGATGTTTAGAATGTAGCGTAGTGGATTTCATCAAGTTAGTTTAAGAATGCTTCATTCTTTTTATTCTATTTTGTGCATAATCTCAAACATATATTGTATTGGTGAGTGATTCTTTTTATTTTTTCTTTATTCTCGTGTCAATTAACCGAACACGATGCATATTTATAGCAGTAAATATTTAACATATAGATATTTAATGTTTAGCGGTGATTCAAAGGAATATACACAATGACCTCTACTTCTTTCTGTTCATCACTCTTTTCTGAAGTTATGATGCCAATATTGTCTAAGTATCTAGGTAGCAGGTTTTATTTATCTGTCTGACGGGGTTTTTTTCCGTTTGGTGTTTGCAGGCTTGATTGGACCACTGTTTCGACACGACGGAGCATATCAGCTGGATTCACCAAGCACTGATGGAGGTAAGTTAAATGCTATTCGAACGTACGTACACACACACACACACACACACACACACACACACACACACACACACACACACACACACACACACACACACACACACACACACACACACACACACACAATGTCAACGCCACCCTTCGCGCGGCGCCTCACACAACCCAGACACAACACACGCCCCTAACTTCTTCCCTCACACACGTGCCTTCGTCCACCTCTCCACCCTCCACTGGTAATTCACTTTCGTCATGGTCTCTAGGCCACACCTGCTTCCTTCACTCTGCACACTGGCCCCTACACTGCCTGGTCGAGAGAGAGAGAGAGAGAGAGAGAGAGAGAGAGAGAGAGAGAGAGAGAGAGAGAGAGAGAGAGAGAGAGAGAGAGAGAGAGAGAGTAATGTTGCTATAATAGTCTTCATCATTTCCTTCCTTATAATATGATCGTTTACTACTACTACTACTACTACTACTACTACTAGTAATAATAATAATAATAATTATAATAATAATAATAATAATAATAATAATAATATAATAATAATAATAATAATAATAATAATGATAATAATAGTAAAATAATAATGATAATATTACTACTACTACTACCACTACTATTGCTACTACTACTGCTACTACAACTACTACTACTGCTACTACTACTACTACTACTACTACTACTACTACTACTACTACTACTACTACTACTACTACTACTACTACTACTACTACTACTACTACTACTACTACTACTACTACTACTACTACTACTGTTAATACTGCCACCATTCACTACTAACCGTCCCTCGCCGTTCTTTCAGGCTGCTATTACCAGTTCATACACTATGATGAGGGAGACAGAATCGTCACGAACGAGCCTTGCCTCAACTGTACCTGCCACAATTCCATGCTCATGTGCTACCTCAAGGTGAGTCTTCGTATTATATTCAGAAACACATTCGCCACATACTTATTACTTTCAAAAGCCTATAGTTGAGATGACACAGGTTTCTAAGTAGTTTTTTTTTTTTTTTGCATTTCTAGTGACAGATTAAGAGGATTTCTACAGTTATTTTTCCTTTCTGATTTTTTTCTACTTTTTTTTTATTGGCATACGACATAATCGTTAGGTATTATTGTTCTTTTTTTTGGTGATTTAAGCCACAAATTGCTACGTGTGAACTCGCTTTTAGAGTTTGAAATGTTATTACTCACGCATGGATGTGTGTTGGTGTGCATTCCACAGGTGTGTCCCTTCAGCAAGCCCATTGGCAAGGACTGTACCGTGGAGAAAAACCCAAACCAGTGCTGCCCAGTTATCACGTGCCCTCAAGGTAGGAATCTTTCTCTCCCTCAACCTGTAACCTTCATCGCTAGACATCATTCGCCCTCCTTCCCGCTTTGGTTACATCAGAGAACACTTTCAGGAAGATGACCGAAATTATTTACTTTGAATGTTATTTGTTACTTTACGCTTTGTTTGAATTTAAATGTTTTTCCCTATGTGTTTTATTGGCTTCCGTGAGACTGAATCAGTGATGTTATAGTTTTTTTTTTTTAATCTATTAGAGAGAGAGAGAGAGAGAGAGAGAGAGAGAGAGATAATGACAAGTGTCTACTTTCCACAGTACCAGTGAACCTTCAAGTAATGCAGACCACCACCACACCACCCCCTCCTCTCAACACCGGCCTCATGCCTTTCACCGAGCATGGCTGTACTATTGATGGTTTCTACTACCCAGATGGCGCTCAGGTGAGTAACCAGGTACAATGGTGTGAATTTTTCGTTTTCTTCTCATGGCTTGCACAAAGTGATTGACCCATGTTAATTGTACTATTATTCATGGCATGCTCTGCTCCGAGTGATGTCAGATATTACTGTCATTCATATGAGCATCTAAGTAATATTGCTTTCACCTCGACTTAGAGAAAGATCTGCAAGGCATCTTTGTATTGACAAATATCTTAATTTTAAATCACCATCATGTTTCAGGTGCCTGGTGAACCTGATAAACCGTGCGAGCTGTGTTACTGCATTAGGAACCACACAGCATGTGTAATGCAAGAGTGTATTCTAATGGTTCCTGGGTGCAAGCCAGTATTTGAGGAGGGTGTCTGCTGCCCTGTTAGATACAACTGTGGTATGTACTTTCTATTACTGAGAGTCCTCTAACTCAAATGCTTACATGTTTTGCACTACGTACTCTTTTTCTAAAGAGTATGTTTTCTACACGTTACATATTGTGTTGAATGGCTTATTCAGTACTCTGTCTTTGTGAACAATCTTATGGGCAATGACTACTATATTTAAGGGGTAATTCCACTAACAGCTGAAATCACGGAACTCAAAAATTGTGCTCTTGCATTTGTGTTCCCTTGATTGACCCTGACCTACTGGATGTCTCTTTTTCCAGCTCATGATGAAATTGAGGCTGTCCCAACAACCACCACACTGGCACCAGAGAGCAATGCAACTACTGCTCCCCCAACTACTACAATGTTACCAGGATCTTCAGGGTGCATTCATAAAGGAGAATTTTATGCAGATGGTTCACTCATCAACACAGAAGATCCCTGTGAACACTGCTACTGCATGATGGGAGATCTGGTATGTGCTGTCCAGGAATGTCAGTCACCATTAGATGAGATGCAAGAAAGCTGCATCCCGCAATTGCCACCACCTGGGAAATGCTGCCCAGAGGCATATGACTGTCGTAAGTATTGGATATCCATTGCCGTATCAGCCTTTTGTTGTCTTCCCAAGTTGTTAACTATAAAGCTGCGCGAACATTCCTCTTAATACAGTACGTAATGTAGAGTTACCAGGCCAATTAAAGAAATAATATTATTTTTATTTTTGTCATTTTGTTAGCTTACAAAAAATATATTAATCATAAGAAATGAATAAAAGAATAATAGAAATTGTTTAACTATAATGAAAGTTTTTTGATAAATTTCCTACCCATGAAATATTATGTCTTGCATTTTCTTTTCTTTTATAACGTATTCACCAGTGTTGCTCCCATCCACAGCTGAGGTAACTACAACTATACCATCAGAAGTCACTGCAGTCACAATAGAATCTCTTCCATCAAATGACACCACTCACCTGCAAACAAGTAAAACAACAGAATCCACAGAGGAAACCACCAAGACCACACCATTTATTTCAGTACAGACCACTGAGTCTCCAGTAGATACTGAAGAGACAACTGATTCTTCAGGAGACACCGATGAGACAACTGATTCTTCAGGAGACACCGATGAGACAACTGATTCTCCAGGAGATACAAGTGATCCCAGTGATTCAGTAACCACTACAGTTGAGACTACTGATTCTACAACAGTAGCAAAGGAGACCACGCCTCACGTATCTATTGAAGCCAGTGAGGTCACCACTGTTGCACCAGCTGTCACCAGTGATGCAACTTATAAACCAAAGCCAAGCACCGAGGCCACTGACTCACCAGTTGATGGTGGTGAGACCACTGATTCTCCAGTAGATACAAGTGATACTTATTTGCCTGATTCTGTCGTGACCACTGATTCTTTGGATGTTGGTGTGACCACTGACTCTCCAATAGATATAACTGATACCACTGATTCTTTGGACACTGATACTCCTGAAGACACAAGTGATACCAGTGATTCTACAGGTGCTACTGGTGTAACCACTGATTCTACAACAGTAACGAAGGAAACCACGCCTCATATATATATTGAGCCCAGTGAAGTCACCACTACTGCACCAGCTGTCACCAGTGATGCAACTTATAAACCAAAGCCGACCACTGAGGCCACTGGTGCTACAGAAGATGTTGATTACCCCACTGATGCTACAGACATTGGTGTGACCGCTGATGCTACAGACATTGGTGTGACCACTGATGCTCCAGTAGATGTAAGTGATACCAGTGATTCTACAGATGCTGGTGTGACCACTGATTCTCTGGAAGTTGATCTTACGACTGATGCTTCTGTAGATGCAAGTGCTACTGGTGTGACCACTGATGCTACAACAGTAGCAAAGGAGACCACACCTCACGTATCCATTGAAGCCAGTGAGGTCACCACTGATGCACCAGCTGTCACCAGTGATGCAACTTACAAGCCAAAGCCATCCACTGAGGCCACTGAATCCCCAATTGATGTTGGTGAGACCACTGATTTTGCCGATATTGATTACCCCACTGAATCTCCAGACACTGGTGTGATCACAGATTCTCCAGAAGGTATTGATTATCCCACTGAACCTCCTGTAGATACAACTGATACCGCTGATTCTTCAGAGGCTGATTTGACCACTGATTCTCCAACAGTAACAAAAGAGACCACGCCTCACATATATATTGAGCCCAGTGAAGTCACCACTACTGCACCAGCTGTCACCAGTGATGCAACTTATAAACCAAAGCCAACCACTGAGGCCACTGATTCACCAATTGATCCTGATTTGATCACTGATTCTCCAGATATTGATTATTCAGAAACTGGTCTGACCACCGAATCTTCAGATATTGGTGTGACCACTGATTCTTCGGATGTTGATGTGCCCACTGATTCTCCTGTAGATACAAGCGATTCTACAGATGCTACTGGTGTGACCACCGATTCTACAACAGTAACGAAGGAAACCACGCCTCACATATATATTGAGCCCAGTGAAGTCACCACTACTGCACCAGCTGTCACCAGTGATGCAACTTATAAACCAAAGCCGACCACTGAGGCCACTGGTGCTACAGAAGATGTTGATTACCCCACTGATGCTACAGACATTGGTGTGACCGCTGATGCTACAGACATTGGTGTGACCACTGATGCTCCAGTAGATGTAAGTGATACCAGTGATTCTACAGATGCTGGTGTGACCACTGATTCTCTGGAAGTTGATCTTACGACTGATGCTTCTGTAGATGCAAGTGCTACTGGTGTGACCACTGATGCTACAACAGTAGCAAAGGAGACCACACCTCACGTATCCATTGAAGCCAGTGAGGTCACCACTGATGCACCAGCTGTCACCAGTGATGCAACTTACAAACCAAAGCCATCCACTGAGGCCACTGAATCACCAACTGGTGCTGGTGAGACCACTGATTCTCCAGATATTGATGTGACCACTGATTATCCGGAAGAAATTGATGACACCTCTGATTATCCAGAACCAATTGATGAAACCACGGACTCTCCAACAGCTACTAGTGAGACTACTGATTCATCAATAACAAAGGAGACCATACCTCATTCTGTTGAAACCAGTATTTTCACCACTGATACTCCATTTGAAACCAGTGGTGTCACTGTCACATCACCAGCATCTACAGGAATAACTGATTTCTCAACAGTAACTAGTAAGACCACTGACTCTTCAGAAGGAGACAGTCTCGTTACTGATCCTGCCACAGATATTGGGGGCACTACTGATGATCCTAGTGAGACCACTGAAGATCCAAAAGATATTGAAGAGTCTACTATGCATGGTTACACGGTTTCTGCGGAGATAACAACGCCTTCCAGTACACCTGCATCTGACAAACCTATCGTGTTCCCCGGAAGTTGTAGTATCTCAGGAACCTTTGTTCCCAGTAATACTGAAGTGCCACCATTTAGACCGTGCCAAGAATCCTGCTTATGTTTGGATGGTCAAGTGAAATGTAATATGACAGCGTGCCCCTCTCCTCCTCCTGCATTTCTTAGATGCTCTCCCAAACCCCCGTCTGAGACAGAATGTTGTCCCACATATTCATGTCGTGAGTAATATGAGTTCTTCTTTAATTTGTTTACATACTGTGTATAAATACATACTGTATATTGATAATAATTCAGGTTTAAAGACTGTGTGTGTGTGTGTGTGTGTGTGTGTGTGTGTGTGTGTGTGTGTGTGTGTGTGTGTGTATGTGTGTGTGTGTGTGCGTGTGTGTGTGTGTGTGCGCACTCTATTAAACTATTTGTAATAAATTCTTAAAATAAATATATATATATATATATATATATATATATATATATATATATATATATATATATATATATATATATATATATATATACATATATATTCATATATTCTTTCTTCATACAGCAACTGTTGATCCAGAAGTAACGGACGTGCCTTCCTGTGAAAAGGATGGTGAAGTATATATGGATGGAGAGGATGTGCCGAGTTCAGACCCTTGTGACTTATGTTTCTGCATGAGTGGAGAGATAGTTTGTGCCCATCAGGAATGTAAATTACCCGAAGGCAAGAATTGTGTGGCTGTTGAAGATCCTTCAGACTCATGTTGCCCAACTAGATATAACTGTGGTAAGTAATTTTTGTCAAAGGAAACAGCTAAATCGTTTCTATGAATATACCATATATTTGAAGGTGTCAGGTCTACCACTGTAAGCATACAGTTTATGGAATATAATGATTGACTTTACAGATGTACCTGACATGATCACATCTCCTGCTGAGGATTCTAGTACATTCCCAACTGATACCGAAGAAACCATAACAGAGATGCCAGGTACCATGCTGACAGGACCGGAAACATCCTTTGAAACGAGAACAACTCTTTCTGGAGGGAGTAGCACAATCACCACTCCAATAGCATCCTCAACAGAACCTGAAACATCAACTTCCCCATCTCAGCCACCAGGTACAGAAAAATCACTTACTTTACAAACACCGTATGAGGTAGTAACACCTCCATAAGTCGGATCAATGACGGAAAGGCCAATCTGAGTTATTCGAAAATCAAAGTTACCCGAGAGATTTTTTCTTCACATTTTGCACGACTGTTACCACTAACAGTTGATATGATCTGTGTAATGTATTACGTAAATGTACTATATATATAGCGCGCTCGTGTGCACACACACACACACACACACACACACACACACACACACACTTGTGGCGTGGACACACACTAATAAGCAACGGGGACACACACACGCATGCGGCGCGGATACACACACACACACACACACACACACTTGTTTAACGGACACAAACAAACAAGCGGCGCTGATACAAACAAACACTTGGCGCGGACACACACACATACACACACACACACACGTGTATGCATTAAAAATATATCTCTTATCCGAACGAAGCCGAGGTAGACACTGTTTCATGGTTGCTGTCAGCTGTGTAAACACTGACCTTGGTTGTGCCGCAGCACACGAGATGTTTCGAGCCTATAACAGCTCGGACAACTCCTTAGATGACACGGACGAAGTAAGAGCTTTCAAGGATATTTAAGCCAGTATATCACCCTAGTGGTATAACATTACTCAATCAAAGGGCAAAAAATGCCTGCCGGTGCACTCGGGATAGAACGTATAAAAAATAAATGAATTTTTAAAAGTAAAATTAAGTAGAAATATTCCTGAAGTGTCCAACTAATCCGATATCCGATATCCGGCTTATTCAGGTCCGATTTATATAAAAACACACACACACACACACACACACACACACATTACTCTCTTTCTGTTTACAGCAACCTTCGGTCCAGAAGTAACGGACCTGCCTGCCTGTGAGAAGGATGGTGAAGTGTATATGGATGGAGAGGTTGTGCCGAGCTCAGACCCTTGTGACTTGTGCTCCTGTTCGAGTGGAGAGATTATTTGTGCCCACCGTGATTGTGAAGTGCCCAAGGGCCAGGATTGTGTGCCTGTTGAAGATCTTTCAGATTCATGTTGCCCAATTAAGTATAATTGTGGTAAGTATTCTACATCAAAAGAAATAAGAAGACTGTAGAAATGAAAAACATGTTTGTTTATTTTTGTGTGGATGTGTATGTTTGTGTTCAACTCAGTTAAATTGATGCATTGCTTTTTCAGAGTTGACATTCCCAGGTGAACCTGTTGAAACCACCACCGAGGTGTCAGATGCTATGCTGACACAACCAGTAACTTTCACCTATGCCCCGTCTAGTACAATGGAACCAACACCTTCAACAGAAATTGGAAAAACTACTGAATCTCCAGAGCTTGTAGACACCACTGTCTCAGAGGTAGAAAGTTCAGAAACCACCGATTCCCCATCACTAACACAAGAGACCACGCCTCACGTATCTATTGAAGCCAGTGAGGTCACCACTGTTGCACCAGCTGTCACCAGTGATGCAACTTATAAACCAAAGCCAAGCACCGAGGCCACTGACTCACCAGTTGATGGTGGTGAGACCACTGATTCTCCAGTAGATACAAGTGATACTTATTTGCCTGATTCTGTCGTGACCACTGATTCTTTGGATGTTGGTGTGACCACTGACTCTCCAATAGATATAACTGATACCACTGATTCTTTGGACACTGATACTCCTGAAGACACAAGTGATACCAGTGATTCTACAGGTGCTACTGGTGTAACCACTGATTCTACAACAGTAACGAAGGAAACCACGCCTCACATATATATTGAGCCCAGTGAAGTCACCACTACTGCACCAGCTGTCACCAGTGATGCAACTTATAAACCAAAGCCGACCACTGAGGCCACTGGTGCTACAGAAGATGTTGATTACCCCACTGATGCTACAGACATTGGTGTGACCGCTGATGCTACAGACATTGGTGTGACCACTGATGCTCCAGTAGATGTAAGTGATACCAGTGATTCTACAGATGCTGGTGTGACCACTGATTCTCTGGAAGTTGATCTTACGACTGATGCTTCTGTAGATGCAAGTGCTACTGGTGTGACCACTGATGCTACAACAGTAGCAAAGGAGACCACACCTCACGTATCCATTGAAGCCAGTGAGGTCACCACTGATGCACCAGCTGTCACCAGTGATGCAACTTACAAGCCAAAGCCATCCACTGAGGCCACTGAATCCCCAATTGATGTTGGTGAGACCACTGATTTTGCCGATATTGATTACCCCACTGAATCTCCAGACACTGGTGTGATCACAGATTCTCCAGAAGGTATTGATTATCCCACTGAACCTCCCGTAGATACAACTGATACCGCTGATTCTTCAGAGGCTGATTTGACCACTGATTCTCCAACAGTAACAAAAGAGACCACGCCTCACATATATATTGAGCCCAGTGAAGTCACCACTACTGCACCAGCTGTCACCAGTGATGCAACTTATAAACCAAAGCCAACCACTGAGGCCACTGATTCACCAATTGATCCTGATTTGATCACTGATTCTCCAGATATTGATTATTCAGAAACTGGTCTGACCACCGAATCTTCAGATATTGGTGTGACCACTGATTCTTCTGATGTTGATGTGCCCACTGATTCTCCTGTAGATACAAGCGATTCTACAGATGCTACTGGTGTGACCACCGATTCTACAACAGTAACGAAGGAAACCACGCCTCACATATATATTGAGCCCAGTGAAGTCACCACTACTGCACCAGCTGTCACCAGTGATGCAACTTATAAACCAAAGCCGACCACTGAGGCCACTGGTGCTACAGAAGATGTTGATTACCCCACTGATGCTACAGACATTGGTGTGACCGCTGATGCTACAGACATTGGTGTGACCACTGATGCTCCAGTAGATGTAAGTGATACCAGTGATTCTACAGATGCTGGTGTGACCACTGATTCTCTGGAAGTTGATCTTACGACTGATGCTTCTGTAGATGCAAGTGTTACTGGTGTGACCACTGATGCTACAACAGTAGCAAAGGAGACCACACCTCACGTATCCATTGAAGCCAGTGAGGTCACCACTGATGCACCAGCTGTCACCAGTGATGCAACTTACAAGCCAAAGCCATCCACTGAGGCCACTGAATCACCAACTGATGCTGGTGAGACCACTGATTCTCCAGATATTGATGTGACCACTGAATTTTCAGTAGATACAAGTGATACTAGTGATTCTTCAGATATTGGTGTGACCACTGATTCTTTGGATGCTGGTGTGACCACTGATGCTCCAGTAGATACAAGTGATACCAGTGATTCTACAGGTGCTACTGGTGTGCCCACAGATTCTACAACAGTAACAAAGGAGACCACACCTCACGTATCCATTGAAGCCAGTGAGGTCACCACTGTTGCTTCAGCTGTCACCAGTGATGCAACTTATGAACCAAAGACAACCACTGAGGCCACTGGTGCTACAGAAGATACTGATTACCCCACTGATTCTACAGACACTGATTCTGTAGTCGATCCTGATGTGATCACTGTTCCTTCAGTAATTAGTGAAAGCACTGATTATCCTATTGATGAGGATGAAACTACTACCACTGAAATAACACCTGGACAGCCAGATACGACCACAAGCACTGAGGGCATTCCTGGTGAAGGGAGCTGTTATTTCAACGGTACTGTTTATTCCAATGGAGCCTCAATACCACCATCCACACCATGTCATATTTCTTGTGTCTGTCAGAACAGTCTCATTGAATGTACCTTGGAGGAATGTGAGCTTCCTAGTGAAAGTCATGGGTGCCAGCTGGTAGAAGTTCCTGGCCAGTGCTGCCCCAGTTATAATTGCAGTGAGTATTCCCTCCTCATTTAAAATTTTTAGAATGTATTTTTCACTTGGGCTTAAGAAGTAGGTTGGTGTGTGTTGGTGGGTGAGTGGTTGTGTGTGTGGATGGGTGGGTGTGTTTGTGTGTGGGTGGTTAGTGGGTAAATGTAGTATAGTATGTACAAATGTGTGTGTGTGTGTGTGTGTGTGTGTGTGTGTGTGTGTGTGTGTGTGTGTGTGTGTGTGTGTGTGTGTGTGTGTGTGTGTGTGTGTGTGTGTGTGTGTATCCTCAGTTATCTTTCTTTTATGAGAGGTCAGTCTGGTAAATATAGATTGTTAGATTTCCAATATGCCTATTACATCCTTGTACGATATTGCAATTTTCATAACTGCATATTTCCTATAAGAAATGCTTCTATGAATTAAACTTATCTTCCATCTTCCCCTTATAGCCAACGTGTGCTTAGTGGATGGAGAAGTGTACGGCAATGGTGATGTCGTCCCAAGTGAAAATATCTGCAGTGATTGTTACTGTTATCAAGGCGAGGTTATCTGTGCTACGATTGAGTGTCTTCCACCTCCAGCCAGTAACTGCCGTGTGGCTACGAGGGAGGATATCTCTGTTTGTTGCCCAGAATATATATGTGACGGTAAGGGATAAAATGCATTCTTGTGTTTGATTTTTTCTTTTCATATTTGTATTTTATTCAGTAATCTCTCTCTCTCTCTCTCTCTCTCTCTCTCTCTCTCTCTCTCTCTCTCTCTCTCTCTCTCTCTCTCTCTCTCTCTCTCTCTCTCTCTCTCTCTCTCTCTCTCTCTCTCTCTCTCTCTCTCTCTCTGTTTTAGAATTTAGTAAAATTTAATTCTGATGAATTCTATCAGTGGAGTCTACTAACGTATTTCAATTATAACTGACTTATCTACTCTTCCATTTTTACCTTATATATTTTTTTGTCCTATTCATGTATCGTACTAGCCATCTTACTTTTCCTTTACTATTTTCAGGATACGAAACTTCACCTCCTGAGATGACAACAGTCTCCACATCTTCGGGTGAGACAACCACACATGTTCCTCTAGACATTTATGGCACAACCACTTCTCCAACAAAAGATACTTATGATACAACCACTGATGCTACAAAAGTCACTTACGACACAAGTACAGTTACCACAAAACATACTGAAGACACAACTACCACTTCCGAAAAGGACACTGATTATACGACACACACAGTTATTCAAGGACACGACCTCACTTACCACAACAGAAATAGACCATTCAACAGATCATGTGACATTGCAAATGAAAGACACTACAGTTTTACCAACAAAAGAAACTGATTCTACAACGATGTCTACTAAAATACAAACTGATGACACTACTCCTCTAACTACAACTGATATCGATTACATAACAAATGCTTCCACAAAAATGACTGAAGACACAACAAAACCACCTCAAGAAGCAACTGCGCCTACCACGAAAAAAGCCTGAATATCCAACTACTGCTTCAACGAAAGAAATATATTACACAACTATTGCGGGTCCAAAAGAAATGGACGATGCTACCACTGATATCACTAAAGAAGCAGACTATACTACAGGTGCCACATCAGAGAAACCTAGTCACACTACTCTTGTTTATACTAAGGAATATGAGCCAAAAACAACGCCTACAAGAGATATAGATGACACAACATTCTTTACTACAAAAGAATCAGATTACACAACTATTATTCCCGCCAGAGAAACAGATTACACAACTGTCACTCCCACCAAAGAAGCAAATTACTCAACTGTTCTCCCTATCAAAGAAACAGATTACACAACTATTCACCCCAGCAATGAAACAGATTACACAACTGTTCCTCCTCCCAGAGAAACAGATTACACAACTGTTCCTCCTGTTCAAGAAACAGATTACACAACTGTTCCTCCTGGCAAAGAAAAAGATTACACAACTGTTGCTCCTGTTGAAGAAACAGATTACATAACTGTTGTTCCTGTTGAAGAAACAGATTACACAACTGTTGCTGCTGACAGAGAAACAGATTACACAACTGTTGCCCCTGGCAGAGAAACAGATTACACAACTGTTGCTCCTGGTAAGAAACAGATTACACAACTGTTGCTGCTGGCAGAGAAACAGATTACACAACTGTTGCTGCTGGCAGAGAAACAGATTACACAACTGTTACCCCTGGTAAGGAAACAGATTACACAACTGTTGCTGCTGACAGAGAAACAGATTACACAACTGTTGCCCCTGGCAGAGAAACAGATTACACAACTGTTGCCCTGGCAGAGAAACAGATTACACAACTGTTGCTGCTGGCAGAGAAACAGATTACACAACTGTTGCTGCTGGCAGAGAAACAGATTACACAACTGTTAGCCCTGGTAAGGAAACAGATTACACAACTGTTGCTGCTGGCAGAGAAACAGATTACACAACTGTTGCCCCTGGCAGAGAAACAGATTACACGACTGTTGCCCCTGGCAGAGAAACAGATTACACGACTGTTGCCCCTGGCAGAGAAACAGATTACACAACTGTTGCCCCTGGTAAGGAAACAGATTACACAACTGTTGCCCCTGGCAGAGAAACAGATTACACGACTGTTGCCCCTGGCAGAGAAACAGATTACACAACTGTTGCCCCTGGCAGAGAAACAGATTACACAACTGTTGCCCCTGGTAAGGAAACAGATTACACAACTGTTGCTGCTGGCAGAGAAACAGATTACACAACTGTTGCCCCTGGCAGAGAAACAGATTACACAACTGTTGCCCCTGGCAGAGAAACAGATTACACAACTGTTGCCCCTGGTAAGGAAACAGATTACACAACTGTTGCTGCTGGCAGAGAAACAGATTACACAACTGTTGCTCCTGTTGAAGAAACAGATTACACAACTATTCCTCCTGCCAATGAAACAGATTACACAACTATTCCTCCTATTGAAGAAACAGATTACACAACTATTGCTCCTGCCAGTGAAACAGATCACACAACTGTTTCTCCTGCCAGAGAAACTGATTACACAACTGTTGCTCCTGGTAGAGAAACAGATTACACAACTTTTGCTCCTCTTGAAGAAACAGATTACACTGTTGCTCCTGTTGAAGAAACAGATTATACAACTGTTCCCCATGGCAGAGAAACAGATTACACTACTGTTGTTCCTGATAGAGAAACAGATTACACAACTGTTGCCCCTGGTAAGGAAACAGATTACACAACTGTTGCTGCTGGCAGAGAAACAGATTACACAACTGTTGCTCCTGGCAGAGAAACAGATTACACAACTGTTGCCCCTGCCAGAGAAACAGATTACACAAATGATGTTCCCACAAGAGAGGTTAGCGACAAAACTACTTCGTACACAATAGATACTGAGGACACATCACTCATTACTACAAAAGAATATGACTCCACAACTGTTGTTCACACTGAAGAAACTCATTACACAACTGCTTCGAAAACGAAAGAAACAGATTACACAACTGTTGCCCCCACCAAAGAAACAGATTACACATCTGTTGTCCCTACCAAAGAAAGTGAATACACAACTATTCACGCCACCAAAGAAACAGATTACACAACTGTTCCTCCTGCAAGAGAAACAGATTACACAACTGTTGCTCCTGCTAAAGAAACAGGTTACACAACTATTGCTCCTGGCAGAGAAACAGATTATACAACTCTTACTCCAGTTGAAGAAACAGATTACACAACTGTTGATACTGACACACAAACAGATTACACAACTGTAATTCCCACAAAAGAAACGGATTACTCAACTATTATTCCTGCTAACGAAACAGATTACACTACTATTGCTCCTGGCAGAGTAACAAATTACACAACTGTTGCACCCAGCAAAAAAACAGATTACACAACTGTTGCTTCCACAAATGAGACTGACTACACAACTGCTATTCCTGCTAACGAAACAGATTACACAAGTGTTGCTCCCACAAATGAAACTGATTACATAACTATTGTTCCTGCTAACGAAACAGATTACACAACTATTGGTCCAGTTGAAGAGACAGATTACACAACTGTTGCTCCTGCCGTAGAAAAAGATTACACAACTGTTGCTCCTGTCAGAGAAACAGAATATACAACTGTCATTCCCACAAAAGAAACAGATTACACAACTGTTGCTCCTGCTAACGAAACAGATTACACAACTGTTGCTCCTACTAACGAAACAGATTACGCAACTCTTACTTCTGTTGAAGAAACCGATTACACAACTGTTGCTCCTGCTAACGAAACAGATTACACAACTGTTGCTCCTGTTGAAGAAACAGATTACACAACTGTTGCTCCTGCTAACGAAACAGATTACACAACAGTTGCTCCTGCTAAAGAAAAAGATTACACGACTGTTGCTCCTGGCAGAGAAACAGATTACACAACTGTTGCTCCTGCTAACGAAACAGATTACACAACTGTTGCTCCTGTTGAAGAAACAGATTACACAACTGTTGCTCCTGCTAACGAAACAGATTACACAACAGTTGCTCCTGCTAAAGAAAAAGATTACACGACTGTTGCTCCTGGCAGAGAAACAGATTACACAACTGTTGCTCCTGCTAACGAAACAGATTACACAACTGTTGCTCCTGTTGAAGAAACAGATTACACAACTGTTGCTCCTGCTAACGAAACAGATTACACAACTGTTGCTCCTGTTGAAGAAACAGATTACACAACTGTTGCTCCTGCTAAAGAAACAGAATACACAACTGTTACTCCTGCTAACGAAACAGATTACACAACTGTTGCTCCTGCTAAAGAAAAAGATTACACGACTGTTGTTCCTGGAAAAGAAACAGATTACACAACTGTTGCTCCTGCTAACGAAACAGATTACACGACTGTTGCTCCTGGCAGAGAAACAGATTACACAACTGTTGCTCCTGGAAAAGAAACAGATTACACAACTGTTGCTCCTGCTAAAGAAAAAGATTACACGACTGTTGTTCCTGGAAAAGAAACAGATTACAAAACTGTTGCTCCTGCTAAAGAAAAAGATTACACGACTGTTGTTCCTGGAAAAGAAACAGATTACAAAACTGTTGCTCCTGCTAAAGAAACAGATTACACAACTGTTGCTCCTGCTAACGAAACAGATTACACAACTGTTGTTCCTGCTAAAGAAAAAGATTACACAACTGTTGCTACTGGCAGAGAAACAGATTACACAACTGTTGCTCCTGGCAGAGAAACAGATTACACAACGGTTGTTCCTGCTGAAGAAATAGATTACACAACGGTGGCTCCAGGCACAGAAACAGGTTACACTACTGTTGCTCCCACGAAAGAAACAGGTTACCCAACTGTTGTTCCTGCCAGAGAAACAGATTACACAACTGTTACTTCTGTTAAAGAAACAGATTACACAACTTTTGTTCCCACAAAAGAAACAGATTACACAACTACATCTGTTGCTCCTGTTGAAGAAACGGATTATACATCTGTTGCTGCTGCTAACGAAACAGATTTCAAAACTCTTGCTCCTGTTGAAGAAACAGATTACACAACTGTTGCTCCCTCAAAAGAAACAAATTACACAACTGCCGTTCCTGCCAGAGAAACAGATTACACAACTGTTGCTCCTGCCAGAGAAACAGATTACACAACTATCACACCCACCAAAGAAACCGATTATAAAACTGTACGTCCCACAAAAGAAACAGATTACACAACTGCCGCTCCTGCCAGAGAAACAGATTACACAACTGTTGCTCTTGTTGAAGAAACAGATTACACAACTGTTGCTCCTGCCAGAGAAACAGATTACACAACTGTTGCTCTTGTTGAAGAAACAGATTACACAACTGCCGCTCCTGCCAGAGAAACAGATTACACAACTGTTGCTCTTGTTGAAGAAACAGATTACACAACTGCCGCTCCTGCAAGAGAAACAGATTACACAACTGTTGCTCCTGTTGAAGAAACAGGTTACACAACTGCCGTTCCTGCAAGAGAAACAGATTATACAACTGTTGCCCATACTAAAGAAACAGATTACACAACTGTGGCTCCTGCAAAAGAAACAGATTACACAACTGTTGTTCCTGATAAGGAAACAGATTACACAACTGTTGCTCCTGTTAAAGAAACAAATTATACAACTGTTGCTCCTGCAAAAGAAACAGATTACACAACTCTTCATTCAGTTGAAGAAACAGATTACACAACTGTTATTCCTGATAAGGAAACAGATTACACAACTGTTGCTCCTGTTGAAGAAACAGATTACACAACTGTTGCTCCTGTTGAAGAAACAGATTACACAACTGTTATTCCTGATAAGGAAACAGATTACACAACTGTTGCTCCTGTTGAAGAAACAGATTACACAACTGTTGCTCCTGTTGAAGAAACAGATTACACAACTGTTATTCCTGATAAGGAAACAGATTACACAACTGTTGCTCCTGTTGAAGAAACAGATTACACAACTGTTGTTCTTGCCAGAGAAACAGATTACACAACTGTTGCTCCTGTTGAAGAAACAGATTACACAACTGTTGCTCCTGTTGAAGAAACAGATTACACAACTGTTGTTCTTGCCAGAGAAACAGATTACACAACTGTTGCTCCTGTTGAAGAAACAGATTACACAACTGTTGTTCCTGCTAACGGAACAGATTACACAACTGTTGTTCCTGCTAACGAAACAGATTACACAACTGTTGTTCCTGCCAGAGAAACAAATTACACAACTGTTGCTCCTGTTCAAGAAACAGATTACACAACTGTTGCTCCTGTTGAGGAAACAGATTACACAACTGTTGCTCTTGCCAGAGAAACAGATTACACAACTGTTGCATCCATCAAAGAAACAGATTACACAACTGTTGCTCTTGCCAGAGAAACAGATTACACAACTGTTGCATCCATCAAAGAAACAGATTACACAACTGTTGATACTGACACAGAAACAGATTACACAACTGTCATTCCCACAAAAGAAACAGATCACACATCTGTTGCTCCTGCCAGAGAAACAGATTACACAACTGTTGTATCCACCAAAGAAACAGATTACACAACTGTTACTCCTGCTAACGAAACAGATTATGCTTCTCTTGCTCCTGGCGGAGAAACAGATTACACAACTGTTGCTCCTGCCAGAGAAACAGATTACACAACTGTTGCTCCCACAAAAGAAACAGATTACACAACTGTTGCTCCTGCCAGAGAAACAGATTACACAACTCTTGCTCCTGCCAGAGAAACAGATTACACAACTCTTGCTCCCACAAAAGAAACAGATTACACAACTGTTGCTCCTGCCAGAGAAACAGATTACACAACTGTTGCTCCCACAAAAGAAACAGATTACACAACTCTTGCTCCTGCCAGAGAAACAGATTACACATCTGTTGCTTCCACCAACGAAACAGATTACACAACTATTTCTTTTGCTAACGAAACAGATTACACAACTATTTCTTTTGCTAACGAAACAGATCACACAACTGTTGCTCCTGTTGAAGAAACATATTACACAACCGTTGTTCCTACAAAAGAAGCTGAAGATATAACTCTTGCCCCAATAATAGATACTGAAGTAACAACATTACTTACTACAGAAGAAACAGAATACACAACTCCTACTCCTTCAAGAGAAGCTGAAAACATATCCACTTCTCCCACACCAGATATTAATGATACAACACTCTTTCCCACCAAAGAAACAGATTACACAACTGTTGCTCCCACAAAAGAAATTGAAAATATAACCACTTTTACGAAAGAAACAGTGGTCCCAACACTCTTTACTACAACAGAATCAGTTTACAGTACTGATTCTACAAGAGATGCTGAATATACAACCGATTTTGTTTTAACAACTGAAATTGTTGACACTGTTACACATACTATAAATGAAAGTTATTATTCAACTGTTCCTCCCATAGAAGTTGAAACTACTGATATTTTCCCCACTAATGAAACTGATTCTAGAAATGTTAGTTCCGCAGGTGAAAGCTATTTCACAACTGTTTATCCCACAGAAGAAACTGAAGTTTCAACCATTTTTACCACTAAAGAGACAGATTTTGCAACTGTTGTTCCCATGGAAGAAATTGATAATATGACCCTTATTCCCTCTAATGAAACTGAAGACACAACCACTTATGACACAACAACAATGGGCTACCCAACAATCGTTCCCACAAAACAAACTTATGACACCACTATTGCCACTAAAGTTACTTATGAGACAACTCATATTTCAGCAGGTACTGACGACACTACCACCGTTGCTCCTGAAGGCACCGACACTGTTACCATTGATCCTGAGGCCACCAACGACACAGTTACCGATGTTCCTGGAGACACAGACCTCACAACAGACGATACTGTTACCATTGGTCCTGAAGACATAGACAAAACAACAAATGACTCTGTTACTGTTGGTCCTGAAGAACCTGTTGCTACTGTTACCACTGCTCCTGGAGAAACAAGTGAGAGTACTACAGCACAAACTGCACCAACCGATAAGGAAGACTTTAGTGACTGCATAGTGGAGGGTCAGCAGTACAAGAATGGCTCCAGTGTGCCGCTCACATCAGATTGCCAGGAGTCCTGTCGCTGTGATAATGGGTCGGTGATATGTAGCAGATTATCATGCCCTCCACAACCCCCGGCCTTCCTTCGATGCTCCACATTACCCGCTAATGGCACATGTTGCCCTGTCTATGACTGTCGTAAGTATAATGTGTACACAAATTCATTTTTTTTTTTTTTGCCTCTATATCACCTGTTTATATGAATAGAATACCTTACAAAAGATTGTTATTGTGATAATAATAGGAATTTTTATTGTTATTATTGTTCTTTGCTATTATCATATAAGAATTATGATAACAATAATAATGATAATGATAACAACAATAATTGTAATAATATTAATAATAATAATAATAATAATAATAATAATAATAATAATAATAGTAATAATAATAATGATAATGATAATTCCCTTGCATTTCAGCCATTTTCCCTGACGACACCTCGACAGCTGCCCCTGCTTGTGTGGAAGACGGGGTTACTTACCTGAATGGTGAATATGTCCCCAAAGATTCGGAATGCGTGGACTGTTACTGTTTGTCCGGCAGCGTTGTGTGTGCTTCCCTGGAATGTACTGCACCATCACCCAACTGCAAACCACTGACACACCCTGCTAGAACCTGCTGCCCTACGGAGTACGAGTGCTGTAAGTGCAAGTCTTTCTGTAGTTTGTTGTTCTCTTTAACTTGTAACACTATATATATATATATATATATATATATATATATATATATATATATATATATATATATATATATATATATATATATATATATGTATATTTGACTTCATTGTTTACACTTATTTCCTTTCTTCTTTTCAACCCACAGCTGAGGATTCCACCACGGACATAGAGGTTACAGACGATGGAGTTACTACTGATGAACCCACCATCCCTATCACGAACACAACCACTTCTCCTAGTGTAGAGGCATCCACTGCCACTGTGAGCCCAGTTGTGATTGAGGCAATGAGCTCATTAACCACAGAGGATTCAGAGGTTTCTGCAGGCATTGTAACAACCGAGACACCGCTGATCTCAGGTGACACCACCACACCATCTGTATCATCTTCAACTATTTCAGAGACACCCATAAGTAGCACAGAATCTAAGGAAGATGTTTCTGAAGGAACCGCTATATCTACCAGCCCAAGTCCAGGCAGCAGTGAACAGTCAGTCAGTGATGAGAAGGAAGAAGGCACCAGTGCAGTGACACAGCCTGTGTCTCCAAGCACTTTATTCACCACACCCAGCAGTTCTGTCTCCACCGACTACTCTCTTTTCCCTTCGTTCCCATCCTCTTCGAGCACCACTTCCACTCCAATGGAATATAACCCAGAAGCATGCATGTTTAATGGGAAAGTGTTTGCCTCAGCTCAGCAGATTCCTCGTGATGACCCATGTGACTTTTGCTTCTGCTTCCGCGGGGACATCATTTGTCTGCAGCAGACATGCCCACCACCCATTCCCAACTGTTATGAGGAGGCCATCGCAGGTTATTGCTGTCCACGTTTCCAGTGTCCGGTGGTGCAGACTCTAATGAACATTACCACTACCACAACACCCATCCCCACCTACCCACCTGTTCAAAAGGAAGTGGAAGTGGTCATGTGCGAAATTGGTCATCGCTACTATCAACATGGACAAATAGTGGATGAAGCATCTGGGCCTTGTCTAGAGTGCAGGTAATCTTCATTCTGCAACACTCACTTTTTTTTAAATATTTGTATGTAAAGAATTTTTTTGGATCGCATATTCTTATATATATATATATATATATATATATATATATATATATATATATATATATATATATATATATATATATTGATTGATTGATTGATTGATTGATTGATTGATTGATTGATTGATTGATTGATTGATTGATTGATTGCAGCGTAGCAGCTATACCTTACTATGTGGGTCTCTTCTGCAGGTGCGGCAGTGACGGCATGATGGAGTGCAATCCCCGAGAGTGCAAAGCAGAGCCCCTGCTGAGGAGAATTCTTAGCAGCAAGTACGGGTGAGGTGGAGAGGCATAGCAAGGCTGGGCGGTAATCCAGCCCACTCCTTCAGTTCTCAAATCTGCCCTCCTCATGTTTACCTGAAGATATAGCGTCAATGGACTTATTTCAGAATGACACCATGTTCCTAGGTTAAAACTATTATATTAAGGGGGAAGTAGGGCATACTTGTAATATTTCAGTAATATTTAGGTACTGAAGGTGGATGATTAGTATTGCAAAAGAGAACATTCTCCATTATCCATCCAACCTTGCAGAATAACTCATCCCATCCCTTTCCCCCAAATTCCCCTTTAGCCAAGATTAATTTAGTCTGACCCATGAATCGCTCAAGCATCAAGTCTGTGTTAGGAGGATTGTGCATACACTTTGTTACCATATATTGCTGGAGGAAATATACATACATGTAGTGCCAAGGCTCGTTTTATATATATATATATATATATATATATATATATATATATATATATATATATATATATATATATATATATATATATATATATATATATATATATATATATATATATATATATATATATATATATATATATATATATATATATATATATATATATATATACTTGCTCCAGTCAAACTCCAGCATCTTTCAATTTTTGTTTGGTACACGTGTAAGCATTTTTCTTCATCTGTTGCCGTAATAAGTGATTTTCTGTTTCCATTGTCGTGATTATTTAATTCGTTTCATGTCTGTTAGCGCGGCAGCTATTATACTTTTTTTTTTTTTTTTTGCGGCAATGAAGTTATCTACTTACCCAGTATTAATGACATTCTGCTCACAGGCCATTAATTATTTTCTACAGCACATTATTTATTTCATAAGTCTTTAGACAAACAATCCAAACGTTTGTTTTATGGCATTTTAGTGCTGAATATGCATCCATTACGTTCCGGAAATTATGCTTTCTCGTAAAATTTCTGAATATATATATATATATATATATATATATATATATATATATATATATATATATATATTAGTATTGTTCTGGGACGTGTGCGTTTTCTTATTTTCTTGTAGAATAATGTTTTAGCAAAGCGGAGAAAGGGTTCCCGCGCGGCCTAGCGGGTAAGCAAGCCCTCCGAGCTGCTTTGTTGGTGTTTGGTGCTTGACCCGTTTCTGTGAGGGGAAACCGGTTCGAAACACTTCTGCTTCATATTTTCTCTTGTGGCTCCCTGTAAGGTACTGACTGATCTGCTCTCATATATTTCATCTTGTGTTGTAGTAGAATACTCGAAGTGCTCTGTTAATTCAGCGTGCTAGACTGCTGGGTGCAGTGTGCCGAGCGTCACTGGCTGCGATAAGACGTGCAGGGTTCAGGGAGGGAAGCGTCATGGCTGCTCCAGGTACATTGTAAGCCCTTTCCTGCTGCCAGTTAAAGCTTGCTCCATCATTCTGAAAACTTGTGAAACGACGAAGGGCTTCAGGATAGATGCAATAAGGTCAGTGTTAAGTTGAGGGCGAGGCAGCTTGGTTTGTGTTGGTTGTATTGTCCCAGGGACGTGAATTAAAGACGGAGTTCTAGGTTTAACCATCCACATTGCTGGAGTAGAAGTAGCCAGCTCGGTGAAGTGACGTAAATAGCCTGATAGTCTTAGTGTGGGGCCTCGCCTGACTGGACATAAGACGTGGAATTTACTTGGGCATTACCAGGATTGATACAGCTTGAGCTCATCGCGAAGATTTTTTGAGTTAGGGTTCAGACAAGATTGTGTGTGTGTGATGTGTTGTGTTGAGTGTATGTGTGTGTGTGTTCGCTCCAGCATGTTCTATGCTGTTTTACGAAAACTTTTAACATATCAGCTATTATTATTATTCTCAGCTTTGGCAATGGGTAGAATGGGTGTGAATTTTTGCATATATAGATATATAATTAATTTCGCATTAGACAAGTAGAGGGATAATACCTGGTGCAGCATTACCTTTCTGGGAGTCTTTCCCAGCCTCCCCACCGCACAGCAAGCGTTGCTATGTCACGTGTGCTCATCCCCTCAGATTCCTTTCCTGTTTAGGTGCCAAACCACTTCAATGTATTGTCTTAGTCTGGGTGGGAGAATACCCAAGAGGCACTTTTATCTGCCGGGGCAGGTCAGTGGCCAAGGGGCATCTCATTGCCCAAAGCTCTCTAGTGTGTGACTGTTGATTTAAAGTGTTTGTATGTGAAACTCTAGATTGTCAAATGGAATACATAGAGTGCATGGTGCCTTTGAGGTTATTTTGCCTCTTCCCTTTTGATGCTGGGGTAGGCCTTCCCCTTCCTCCATCCATATTAGGGATAACCCAGTAAGCTTAGGGCTGGCATGTGTAATACCGTAGATGTTAGGGTATGCTCCCAAGAAACCAGTTAGTTTAGAAGTGCTGGCCATAAAGTGCTCTTTGGCTTCTGTGGAGCTGTTGGCAGTTATTTCCTTTCTTTTCCCAGCATTGTTAAAGATTAAAAAATATTATATATAATCCTTTTGTATTTGGAGGTACCATTTCATAGCTTGAGGAGTTAATCATTTAGGAGGATTAAGTTGATTTTTTTTATTATTTTCATTCAATTAATTAATATAAATGACTTACAAAGTTTCTTAATGGTAACTACCATAATTTATAACACTAGTAGGGTATCATAAACTTCAGTGTTCAAAGTTAGCTTCAATGTCTGCATTATTTGAAATTGGCAACTTTCTGTTACTGAACATGACTAGAATTCTCACATTTTCTCTAAAATTATCGTAATATTGTTTCTTAAAACTTAATCCTCTGGCTCTCAAGTGTATGTCATAGTTTTAATATCTTTATTATCATTTTTCTGATAAAACTGGGAAAGTTAAGTAGATGATTACCAGGCTCTCATAGTCTCACCAGTCAGTCCCAAAACACTGATTGGTGCACTTGAGTGGGCCAACAGTTGGTGTCACTAAGACAGGATGGGTTGCTTGACTGGTGCCGAGCATCATCTTGGATGTCACACCATCTCCAGAGAATAGTGTAGAATGAACTGCCATGGTCAAGTCACTGCCCAGGAGACAGCACCAAGCAGTGACTGTGGTATTGAGCAGTTCAGAATGCCCAGAAGCAGTATTCATTAATTGTGATCAATATTGGATTTTTTTGTTTTATATTATTATTATTTTATTATTATTATTATTATTATTATTATCATTAGCAATAATATTTATTATGAAGTAGGATTTTCTTGAATTAGCCTTACTGATGAGTCGCCTGTACAGCCGCTGGGTCACTGTTTGCTGCCCAATTGTAAGCCTTTATTATTTGTATAAAATGTGAATAAAAGAGAAAACTGAAAGTCTGCTCTTATCCAACCCTATTTAAATGATGTCATATTGTTGACCTTGTATTTGAACTTTATTTCCACTATGGTTAAGTAGATTAAAGAATTCTCTTTGGTGTGTATCTGGTTAGATGCTTATGTAGGGGAATGAAGCAAGAGGAGGAAGAGAGTAGAGTATGGGACATGTTAAAGAGACATTTAAGGAAGTAATATCATGGGAATTTTGATTAGGCACTCAAAAAGGCTGGATGGGTGTTCGAAAAGGAGTGAGGTGTTGATCCTTGCTTCAAGAGAGACTAGAAATTATCACTTATGCCAAACAAACTTATTTGCTTTTAGAAAATATTTAGTTACAGGCTTAATCTGCACTGAGTGCTTGGGAGAATGACAATGACATTAACAAGACCAAGATCTAAAAAAGATGAATAGACTAAGTATACCTTTAAGTATTTTACAAAATGCCACCATTAGTAATGTAATTATTTAAACGTTTGAGTCTAATCGATATTATAAAATGGCCATACTTGAAAATTATGCAGGACACACTGAACCATAAGTTATTGTTTATACTTAAAGGTATTGCACACTGTCTAATAATCTGATTAATTTACATCATTGAAAAGATAGACAAAAGAAGGTACTGACAGTCAATAGCTTCATCTAAGTTGTTCATAGTGATGTTAGTGGAAGTTTAAGAGAGAGAATTAAAAGACAAGAATTATGGAAAATATGGGACCAATGTCTAGATTACCTCAGATTTGTCAATTACTGTCAGCCCTTGATGTAACACTACAGCTAGAGACTATTAACAAAGATAACACTTAATGAATCCCCATTCATTACACATTGGGAATCATTTGGTCCTCCCATCTCTCCTGACTCCCCACACCTCTTGGCAAATTATATTCACAATAAGAGCAGTTAAATCTCTCTCTCTCTCTCTCTCTCTCTCTCTCTCTCTCTCTCTCTCTCTCTCTCTCTCTCTCTCTCTCTCTCTCTCTCTCTCTCTCTGCAAAAAGATTTAGACTTTGATGAGGTTAATTCTGAAGCAACTAACCAAGTACTCCTAACAACATGTGCAGTGATGGTAGCCTTTACTACTTGTTGAATGTTTTTTTTTTTTTTTTTTTTTTTTTTCCATCAAGCAAACAATTGAAGGGAACTGACATGGGAGGATGTAGGTACTTTAGATTGGGCAGATGTTAGAATCCTCTACCCACCACCAGCACCACCACCACCACCACCACCATTGTCACTTGAGCCACACCCAGGGAATTGTGAGCTGACCAAAGATAGTTAACACCTTTGCTGAGTAACACACTATACTCATGTGTTGTGGATTCATTTACACACAAAAATCCTTCATACTATTCTAGAATTTCATATATTTACATTATAAAAGCTTTGTTTCACCCAATAGGAATATTTGAGGACAATTTTAAACATGAAGTAACTATAGTGTTAGATACTGAAAACCTGGTTGTGATTAACTCCATCAATACTGAGTCGCATTTTTGTCTTGAACTTGGGTATGATTAGACTATTTCATTTATAGTAGGAATGGTGTATGGAGGTCAGAAAACTAATGGACAGAGTTTCACTATTTTCATCTCCACATAAGTTTCTGAAGTTGTATAGTCACCAAATAGTGGAACCATGCGTGCTTTGGGATCCGAGGAGTCTCAAGCGCACGGGTTCGAATCCTTTCCACGGTCCGAGTGTAGGTTGGACTTCCTCACTTGGGGCAAGGGTTTCCTAGCAGGTGGGCTTTGAGATAGGAGGTACCCCAAAAAGTATCCCCTTTAGCCCAGAAATTCCCGTGAAAAGCCCACATGTTATAAAAAAAAAATAATCAGAATGAATATGAAAATGAGTCATATTATTCAAGGGGTTAAAGTGATAATGTTGCCTGATAGGAGTTCCCATGACTGCCCCAGCTAAAATATCTTTGCATCCTCACTATAGCATGAAAACAAATCATTCTCGTAAATACTGTGAATATCATTAACAGCTAACCTGACCAAGGATGTTCTTTTATTATTATTGTCATCATTCTTACACAGGAAGTAGTATGGCAGCAATGAATGGAACGGGAGGAGGCACTAAGTTCTTACCCCATGAAATGATGGTTCCTCCAGTCAAGCTTACTGAAGCTTTAAATTTAAGGTAAAGCTTGACTTGTTCTCTTTCATCTTTTATATGCATGCCTTTGTTTTTTTACTTGCATCTATTTCGTTATAGATTTGGTATTAAACTGCATGTTTTGAGGTTGAGTGTGTATAGTTAACTGACAAAGCAACTAGTATAATGTTTTAGGTCTTTACTGATCTCCATATGTTTATTCGTGTGTCTGGTACTGTTATAGGACCAGATATGTAGCTATTTTAGTGCTTTATTCTTTTTGTCAACAGTTTTATGTTCTGTCACCAATCCCATGTCTTCTTATTCTCTCAATGTTATATAATTTCAAACCTACTCATGCATATGTTCCATCAAGATTTGTGTCCTCTCTTGAATTCCATTATGTGATATTTGTTTGCTTTGAATTTATTTGCCTTAAATTTTACTCCCTGTGTTATATTCATGTGTCGTAATTAAACCAATGTGCAGATTCTCGTAGAAGCCATGGAAACATGGTTTCCATGGCAATTATGTACTTATTGTTTCAGGAATATTTTTATACATTTGAAAATGTTGATGTTAAAGTTGATCCCTGTGGTACTCTGCTTATTACTTTTTCCCCACTACTAATTTATTTGTCTCACTTCTGGTCTAATTTTTCTTCTTTTCAGGTATTTTCCATTCCAGTTTTTCTACATTTTCCTTCTGTCCTTCAATCTACTCTGTTTACAGTTGTTTATCCGTTATATTATTTGTTCCAATTTTGTAATAGCAGAGTATTTGAGAGGTCTTTGTTATTGCAGAGAACTGTCGTCTGAGTCAGGCACACTGTTTGAGGTGGCATCTCAACCAACAGAAGACTATTGCCCCCAACAGCAACAAGCAAACTTTTTTGATGACATCTCTCTCATCTCTAGCCTTAGCCTCATGGGTACAGTTGATGAAGATGAAAACAATTGTGAGTTAACAAATAGTTAAAAGTAGTAGGAATAGTAATGTTTCCCGACAAAGAGATAATTGCTGTAAAAGTATTGGAAAACACTTTAATTTCCTTAATTAAGTACTATACAGTGTCATACTTGACACTGTATATGTACAAGTGATATGACAACTTGAGGGATTGTAACAGGTGAAATATCATTAGCCAGAAGTCATGAAGTGGAAATTAAACCACAGCTCTTTTCCCAACTCCTCTCCATATCCACCTCCCCATCCCCACTCCCTTATTGTTTGTACATTTCTAAAACCCATGTCTCTCTCTCTCTCTCTCTCTCTCTCTCTCTCTCTCTCTCTCTCTCTCTCTCTCTCTCTCTCTCTCTCTCTCTCTCTCTCTCTCTCTCTCTCTCTCTCTCTCTCTCTCTCTCTCGTCGTACTTGGAAAGTAAGATTTTGTATGTAATAAGCACATCTATTTGTTTCTTATTATTCTATTTATTTTGGGGGAGGAAGGAAGACATTTAAAAGGCTAACAGGATGTGAGTGATGGAATATTGTCTTCATTTCATTAATTCCTTTCTTTGTAGTGTCAGATGCAGGAGATGAGGAACCTTTTGAGCGTCTGGCACATCGGATGATGGACATCTCTGGGGATGGTGGAGTGCTCAAGATGGTAAGTGGTGTTACGCAGGGTTAGGTCAGTCCAGAGTGGTGTATGCTGATAAGAACATGTTATCCTCATTACTTCAAACAATTTATAACTTGAAACAACATTTCATTCAAACCTACTATATCAATTCTTATACTATTTACTAAATACACTTCTCTGCTTTATTCATCATGGTGATTCAGGAGGTGAAGGCTGGAGTTGGTGAGGCCATTCCTGAAAGGGCTAGTGTAACCTTCCATTACACTGCCTTTTTGGAGCACAATGATGAACCGTTTGACTCTTCCCTTTTACGGGGCTTCCCTGATAGGAAGTTACTTGATGTTGGAGAGTTGTTGCCTGGCCTCAACTTAGCAATCAAAACAATGAGGTGTGGTGAAACATCTAGGTTCCTTATCTGGCCCCATTATGCTTTTGGAAAGGTAAGACTGATGGTTTAAATTGTCTTAGATATGAAAATTGAAATAGTTGCTAGTTATTATTTAGTGTTTATTAATATTTTTATTACTATCTATTCTCTCTTGTCAGACAATTTTATACAGTGTGTGTGTGTGTGTTGTTTTATTGCATCTTGTAAAGTGTATACAGTGGTAGTGTTGGTCCAGCCACTCAGAGTGAGTTGCTAAGTTTTCATGATTACATATAGGTAAGTGAATATTTGAAATTCATCTTGAAGAGACATTTCCTTATATACTTCGATATGAAAACAGTAAACAGGAAATATGTCTGTAAGGTTGTATCTGCTCTCTTCTTTGGTTCTGTTGATAGTAAACTAGGAAACACTATCTAAAGTAAAAAGAAAAAAAAAATGTGGTTGTAATGTTATGTAATTGTCTTGAAATAATCAAGCAGAATGTTCTTATTTAAAAAGAACATCCATTAGTAGAGTTTGGTGTTGTTTTAATCTCAAGCATCTGTAGCTTAGTATATTAGTTCAGTAGATCTCATGCTTTATTAGTTATAAAGCTGCTTCTACACAAAACATTGGCAGCATTATTAGTAATACTGTGACAATAGTTGTATTCTGTACTCACAGACAGGATGTCCACCCAGGATCCCAGGGGGTGCAGTGCTTCTCTATGAGGTCCAGTTGGTGAGTGCTGTAGATCATGCCGCAGCTGACTCATTTCAGGATCTAGATGTAGAAAAGCAAAATACTACAACCTTCAAGGAGAAGCTGGAAGCAGCTCAAGCCTACCACCGACAAGTATGTTCAATGTTTACACCTTGAAGTATGTGCATGTTCTGTTATTATTGAGGAATGCATTCTTATATGACATTCATTTTATGTATCTTTTTAATTATATATGTTCCTGAAGGAGTAGATGATGGTAAATGAAAAGTCTGCATTTATTTCTATTCCTGCATTTTCTCAGTGTTCTGATGCTCTCCTCTCATTCAATTTGCATTCTTATTTGTCATCCTAAGATATCTACATTCATTATTTCAATTACCTCTGTAGATTTAGAACATTGAAAACAGGTTATATATATATATATATATATATATATATATATATATATATATATATATATATATATATATATATATATATATATATATATATATATATATATATATAAGCTAATCACTAGTTACCATCAGTCTTAATACTTATTCTCATCCATGTTTTGTCCACCTCACTATTGCAAGAGTCAAGCAGTATGTTCACTCTTATCACTTTTTATTGAGGAAAGGGGTGTCATCTCCATTTGTATGCTGCAGGGCAATCACCATTACAGTGAAGGAAACATAAGTGGTGCTAAGAACTCCTACTACCGTGCTGCCTGGATCATGGAGAATTGTGCCTTGAAGGACAGAGAGGAGGAGCTACAAAGAGGCCACATCCTGATCAGACTGAGGAGCAACTTAGCACAGGTAGTAAATAATGTTCACTCAAAATAGCCTTCTCATCGACTTTGATGGTTCATCCATCCCACTTTTATAGGTTTTAATGTGATTACAGGCTTTTCCTCCCAGAACTAATATAGTACCAATTTTCAGAGGAGTCGATAAAGAAGAACACTGAATTATAGACTGGTGTCCCTAACAAGTATTGAAAAAATATGTGGAAAACAGGTTGATCAAATATCTGGAAGAATTGTACTCATTGTGTGTGAATTTTTTTCAGAAATGGATAATCTTGTGTCACAGATTTGGGGAGTTTTTACAGTACAGCAATTGTTGTGTAAAACACAACTTGTTAAACACACACACACACACACACTGTGTAGTGTAGTGGTTAACACGCTTAGCTCACAAGTGAAAAGGCCCAGGTTCGAGTCCCAGGAGTGGCTAGGCAAAATGGGCAAGCCTCTTAATGTGTAGGCCCTGTTCACCTAGCAGCAAGTAGGTACAGGATGTGACTTGAGGGTTTGTGGCCTTGCTTTCCCGGTGTGTGCAATGTGTTGTGGTCTCAGTCCTACCCGAAGATTGGTCTATGAGCTCTGAGCTCACTCCATAATGGGAAAGGCTGGCTGGGTGACCAGCAGATGACCATGGGGGTGAATTACACACACAGAAAGGCTGGTTGGGTGGCCAACAGGTGACCGTGGGGGTGAATAACATACTCACACTCCTGATGGTGCTTCAGGCTGGGTGCTGTAAGAAGGTAAAGAGGAACTACTGGATCTAATTTGGGAAATAGTTACAAGTTTACTAAATGATAGGAAAGTTCCAGTAGAATGGAAAAGAACCAACTTTATACTGATATTTAAAGGGGGAAAGCCAACTGAGCCATTGAATTACAGACCAGTGTCACTTACAAGCATTATGGGAAAGTGTTGTGAAGTAATTATCAAAGAAAAATTGGTTAAACATCTGGAAGAAGAACAAGTCATAACAAACAGACAATTTGGGTTCAGGACAGGATGGTCATGTGTGTTAATTTATTAAGCTTCTACTCAAGAGTAATAGAAGGAATAGATAACAGAGATGGATGAGTGGACACAGTATACCTGAACATAAAAAAGGCTTTTTATAAAGTCCCTCATGGAAGACTACTTTGGAAACTAGAGAACATAAGAGGACTGCAAGGAACTTTGTTAGAGTTGACAAGGGATTATTTGAAGGACAGAGAGATGAGAACTGTGATCAGAGATACATACTCATCTTGGGTAAAGTAAGTAACAAGCAGAGTGCCACAAGGTCAGTGTTAGCCCCCATTATGTTTCAGATTTATGTAAATGACATTCACAAGGGATAAACAATTACATTAATCTGTTTGCTGATGATGCAAAGGTACTAAGAGTTATCAAAACCCAGGAGAACTGTTTGCTGTTACAGGATGATATAAAGAAGATCTATGAGTGGAGCAAGAAGTGGAAATTGGAGTTCAATGTCAAGAAATGTCACGTAATGGAACTAGGTAAGAGCGAAAGAAGACCGGTATGGGACTATTTGATGGGAGAGGAACAAATAATGAAGACTAAATAGGAAAAAGATCTGGGAGTGATTACCGTATTTTACGGCTTGCAAGACAGTATACAGGAAAATCTGAACCCTGAAAAATATATAAGCAAGATATTTGGTATATCATATAAAATGTTCACTAATATAAGTGTGGCATTTCAATTTATGGATAAAGATATGATAAAAAACTATCACAAGCATGATACCTCCAAAGCTGGAATATGCAGTTGTGGTGTTGTCTTTGAGCTCTATAAAAGATATAAGAAGATTAGAATGGATACAGAAGATTGCTACAAAGATGATGCTGGAACTAAAGGACCTAACATATGAAGAGCTGCTGAAGGAAATGGACTACCAACCTCACAAAATAGAAGAGAACGAGGAGATCTAATTACGATGTACAAGATAGTCAATGGCTTTGAAAAGAATGACAAGGAAGACCTGGTGCTGTTGACAGAAGAAGATGGAAGGACAAGAGGTCATGCAAAGAAAATCATGATGAAGCAGTGTGTTAAGGGTATTGGCAAATACAGTTTTCCACACAAAATGGTGGAGAAGTGGAATGTATTGAATGATGAAGTTGTTACAGCACATAATGTGCATAACTTTAAGGAAAAATTGGATAAATGTAGACATGGAGACAGGACATGAGTCCAGCTCAAATCCTGTACAATACAACTAGGAAAATACACATTCTTGAGAGTAATAAAGAGCAACAGGGACTGTATGGAATTGCAGAGAAATATTGATAATATCTGGGAATGGAGTCATAAGTGAAAATAAGAATGTAATGGCAAGAAATGCCATGTGAAGGAAATGTGTAAAAGTATTAAAAGACTTGTGTGGGTAATGGGAATACAAAATGGGAAAAGGGATTATAATGAGGAAAGAAGAGAGAAACCTGGGAGTGGTTATACATACAACCCTGACCCCAGAAAGACACATAAATGGTTATTTACTTCAGCATATGGGACACTAACAAATATCAGTGTGGCATTTAATTACATGGATAAGAATATGATGAAAAAATCATAACCACTATGCTGAAACCCAGACTTAAATATACAGTAGTGTTGTGGTCTCCTCATATGCTATACAAAAGGATATCAGGAAACTAGAAAGAATCCAAAGGACAGCTTCAAAGATGGTGCCAGAAATGAAGTACCTTACCTATGAAGAAAGACTGAAGGAAATGGGGCTACCAACTTTGAAAGATGGATTGGAGAGTGGGGACCTAATAATGATGTGTAAAATAGTAAACTGACTGAAAATGGAGATTGTTTCACCAGGTGATGAAAGATAGCACTGGCAGTAACGCTATTTATTCAAAAGGTCCAACCTGTGAACAATTGTACATGAGAATACATGGAATTATTAACCAATATTCAGCAAATTGTCTTTACAAATATAATACAATATATGTATCATCATATGACAACATAAAACTCACACAGTACCTCCACTACATCGCACTGGTGAAATGCGCCAGTCATACTGCCGAACAGCAGTCATCAAATCTGTGACCCCCAGGTTGCACAAGCACTGCAATGTAATACCTACATTGATGGTAAGTATAGACAAGACTGTACCACACAAATCCACATAGGCACAACTAGGAAGCACAACTATGACATCACAATTATATCACTATTTCTGTAGGTCATGAAACAATTTGTCAAACACTGTTGTCACAACACTTCACTGCAACAGCGAACACTAACTCATCTGAAAGTGTTGCTCTCACAAACATGCAGCAATATCACCAAATTCCTATAAATTTCCATTTAACCCATCACATCTGGCAAATGTACGTATCTGAGGCGTATGTCTGATTGAGAGTGAAGGCGAACGGCAGCCACTACCTTAAGTTAATTGATGAGATCGACAAGATGCCACATCACCACTCTACACGTCACACTATACAAAATGATCATTTAACATTAACAATACTCTTTAACAACCGCAATACACAAATACTAATCACAATCAAAAGGTTTTGGGAACTATGTCAGTGAGATACTGAGACATTCTCAGTACAGAGATAGATAGAGATCATAAATAGTCAGTGTTTGAAGAACATTAAAAAAGTTTAGTTTTTCACCTAGGGTGGTGGAAATCTGGAATGAATTCAGTGAAGAGATTGTAACAACAGAAAATTTTCATAAATTTAAGAAAAAGTTGGACAAAAATAGATATGAACCCCGCTCAAACCCTGTAATATACAACTAAGTAAATACACATGGAAAAGAACTTAGTCTTGTTTGTAACAATATATATACATATAAACACTGCTGGTCAGAGGGGAAGACGCAGTACCTGTCACATCATTTGAAGGAGATTAATGACACAGAAAATATGTTTTAATGAGGGTATTCACCTAAACTAGTGATTGATTGGGTGCCCTGATGCTTTCTTGACCTTTTGAGTCTCCTGGGAAGTGAGTCACCCAGGTGGTTGGAGATACTGAGCGTCAATATTGTCCCATATGTCCTTAATAGCGGCTTGGAGGCGTGGGAGGGAGGAGGTATCTCTCTCCTTTAGCTTTAGTTTTATGTACGCCCAGGGATTTTTTATAGGGTTAAGGTCTGGGGAACTTGCGGGCCAAGGTTTTAAAAGGCTGACATTGCAGAAATCAAACCAGTCAACAATTAACTTTGCCGTATGCCACAGTGCACCATCTTGCATGAAGGTATTAGCATTGCACTTTTCCATACACTCATCTAACTCATCTAGAATTAGCTCGAAGTAGTTATTTTGGTTCATACGAACATTCTTAGGCAAAAACACTAATTTTTCAAGACCATACTAAGAAAAACAACCCCACACCATCAAAGAATCTGGATTTTAATGCGTGTGTTGTGTAGTGTGGATCGTGACGGTTACTACCAGGTCTGCAGTATACACGGTTTCTCTGGTTGTATGTAATCTGAAAGCTTGCCTCATCTGACCAACGTACCCTACGGCACTTACCTAAGTCCCAATCTTTGTGCTGAGACAAACTGCTTGCCTACTGTTAAGGTAATCATGACTGAAGCAAGGTTTTGAAACTGCGTTATCCCATGTCGCCTTTCACATATCTCCGCACACTCCTTTCACTCACCCCACCCAGCACAGAGGGTTCCTAGCCGTAAGTTCCTTGCTGTGTAAGGGAGGGTTGGCCTAAAGCTGTCTCCGAATAATGTTCAGAGTTCTCTAGCTCACACTGCGTTTACGCCCTTCAGGCTTGTAAGGTGGTGGCGAAGTGTCTCTTCCTTCTTCACGATAAATTTTGGTCCAACGTTGAACAATTCTGAGACCTTTGCCAGTGTTCGCGGCAGTTTCTTGATTTGACTTATTCTCCCTCACTGAGGCACAAATGACTGAGATTTGGGCCTTACTAATTAGTTTCCTAGGTCCCATAATAGGTAGTAACAGGGCACAATGGTAAGCTCACACATCCACAAAACGGCCCAAGAGGGAGGATGAAAGAAAATTCAAATGCAATCACACGAACCACAGACGAATGTTGACTAAGGAAACATATCATCTACTTTGACAACTAGAGCTGCAGAGTTGTCAGATAGCGACATACAGCGAATCCGCCGTATGTTTAGGAGTTAAGAAGGATGAATGAAATTTGGTCAGCGTGGAAGTTGTTGTCCCATTCGCGCCTTCCGCTCTGACCAGCAGTGTACATATATATTTTTTCCTTGCACAAAAATAGTATCTATTAAAAGGTATAAGGCAGTGACTAATGAACAATTAAGAGTAATGTGAATTACTAATGAAAAGACACTTTTTCAGGTTTACTTAGAATTGAAGGAACCAGCTCGTGCCTGTACTCAATGCAAGATGGGACTATCTGTGACTGGAGAACATTCAAAAGATATTATTGCCAAGCTCAATTTTAGGTTTGTTGTGATTTCATTCTGTTCTATATATCTAAGTATTATATTAAATCAAGAAGAATATATAAATGGAACTTATCCAAGTCTAGTTTCTAGTGGCTCTTGCAAAATTGTGCAAACTACAGTATATTCAAACTCTCAATGTGCAGTGAGTGGTGACTGTGGAGTTATCATTCATATACAGGTCGTCTTTGACTTATTAACTTAAAACGTGTTCACCTTATAACTGACTGACTTTATAACCATTACTACAATCAGCTATTAGCTAATGGACTGCAGCAAATGGATTCTGTGAACACTGTTGCTCCTCCTGGTGTCATCACTAAAGCTTATTTCATCCTTGTTTTCTAGGATATGTTCCTTGCTCTCCTGTTCAAAAGCTTGTCAAAATGCTTGTCATCATGATATGAGTAATCTTTATTGTATTAGCCAATTTACAACAAAATTGATTCACACCTTGCCGATGCAGAGACAGTTTTGGTCCTAAATCATCAGTAGCATGTAAAATGAAACTCAATCTTTAGGAGAGGATAGCAATACTATTTTGAATTTATTGTAACTTCTTTGGCAGTGAGCCGTGCTCTAGCCATACATGACACCAAACTTTACTTACTGGCTTGTAACTCAGGGCCAGAGTCAAATTTCACTCCAGTTGTTTTGTTAAAAAGTTAACTCCATTTTTTTTTTTTTTTTTTTTTTTTTTTTTCCATTTACACATGCATTTATATAACATTGCCAGATATAATATGGAACATATGTGAAGTAAATTCTTTTAGTTATATTTTCCTCTTAATTTTCAGATTAAACTACTGATGCTTGGTTTCCATTTACTTTATTCTACACAGGTTAGGGAAGGCCAAGGGTCTTCTTAATGACTTCTCAGGTGCAAAGAAATTCTTGCACCAGGCCCTGTCCCTCAAACCAGGCTGTGATGAAATCATAGAAGAGCTGGAGGCTGTAGTCAAGCGTGAAGAGAAGTGGGCTGCTAGAGAGCGGTTCATGTGCCAGCAGATGTTTAACTCCAGTGCAACTGCAGAGCACAAAGGTCAGGCCAGCGGTATGGTACCAAGGGCATTTGAAAAGCAATGAAATACTATCAGGGTGCAAGATGGAGCCTTCAAACACAGCCAGAAATCTTAAGACAGCTAAGTAAAGTGAGTTAATACATACAAGTATTTTATATAAATGGCATTTTTCATTTCTGTGTTCCAGTATTGAAGTTGATCTTTTGCTTGCAAGGCTAATGGAGAGTTGATACATTTATCATAGTGATCCATGTGAAAAACTACAGTTCTCATTGTATTAATAATCTTTTGTTGCATCATGAGGAAATAGCTATAGGTGACCTACAAGATTCCTTTTCAAGAGGTCGACATAGTGACCTTATCATCTTGCTGGAGTGCAGGAAGGGACCAAGGAAATTGTAATTAACCCATGCAGTGATGGGCTTTGCCAGGGATAGGGGTTTATTCTGATTGCACTTTTTTCATACATTTTTTTATTTGCCTCTTAAAATTATAATAGAATAGCATTTGATATAGACTGAATTATTCCAATACCGTGAATGGAAATGTGGCTACCTTGCAATGTTTCTCTCTCTCTCTCTCTCTCTCTCTCTCTCTCTCTCTCTCTCTCTCTCTCTCTCTCTCTCTCTCTCTCTCTCTCTCTCTCTCTCTCTCTCTCTCTCTCTCTCTCTCTCTCCACAGCTCACAATATTGCACTAGAGATGTGAAATTTTATTATTACAAATATTTAAATCTCTTATTCTCACCCGTACTTTTCACTATCTTATGGTGTGTGTAATAGATAAATAATTTGCACTACAAATATCAATGAATTACCAAGAATTGTATGTTCATCATTGATTTAGTTAGTTAGGTTTTTGTATCCAAGTTTATTATTTGTTCTGCTTCAAATATGTTTTCTTTTGTAAATCCAAACAAAGGAATATTTTGTTTATAATTTTGAAAAGTTTTCCATCTGATGTATTGGCTTTTTTTATCTATTATTTATGTGTTGAATTATGTTGTTCACCATTACTTTCCTTTAGATAAAGGTTTGGAATATTTTTTGTTGTGCTGTGCTAGTATTGTGAGGTGAGGTTAATAGGATAGTGACACTACATCATTAATCCTACTAGTAGTACTCATGAAAGGGAAGCTCCTGAGATACATGTTTAAAGTGTTTACAGTGTTTGCATGTCACTCACCTGGAAAACCTCCTTATTTGTATTGATAAGGCTGTGTATGATACATTGCTATTTAGTGTTACCGTATTCTTCCATTTTAATTTCACAATCTGCTATTCATTTACCAAAGATTTAGTTATTATACCAAAACTCTAACAGTTGTGTGTATGCTTTATATCCCTTAAATAATTAGTGAAGTCATACTTTCAAGACTCGTACATTGCTTGCAGTATTTAAGATAACCAATGGCATAGTAGAAGGCAGAAAAATCATGAAACCAAAATTTAAAGGTTTTGGCATTGATGAGGTGTGAATAACGAGGAACATGTATTTTATGCTGCATTTATTGTTATGATATCAGTTATTCATAGCAACGATTATTATCTTGAGGAAGAGTAGAGTGTGAGCCAGGGCTTTCAGCTGAGGGGCTGGCAAGTTGACCAGCTGTTTCCTGTCTTTTCTTGGATCCATGGAAGGTAGTCTGTGGATTAAGATTTGTATATTTATATCATCTTGAATAATATTGTATATATCACATATGATATCAAAATATAGGAATGATCTTTTATGAAAGGAGTAATTGCTTCCAGGATCTCATTCATTGTGCTTATTGGTATAGCATGTATTGAATATTTAAAGGTATTTTATTTCAAGCTCATCTCTTGGCTAACATAAAAAAAAGGGATCAGTGTTGTATGTAGGCAAACTATAGCAGGCAAAATGATAATGAATTTAAATTCTATGTCCAATATCCCCTCACCATACTACCAACCTTTTTCTGGTGACATTTTGTGTAAGGTATGTGTATGCATTTTGTAATGTGTTATGAAATCTTCAAATGAGTTTTCAAACATAGAAATTTTCAGTTAACTATCTATTGCAAGCAAAGGTCAATGAATTCTTGAATTGAGTGACAGCTTTACCCCACAAATAGCTACTATAGTTTTGATATTTAAATGGAATCAATTGTGATTGTTTTGTAAAGCAAGTGTTCATTATGAATGTGCTCTCAATAAAAGGTAATGTCTTTATGAACTTCCTTGCAATATTGGAAAAATGTGACTGTTACTTACTGGTAACTCTGGTGTAGACACCTGGGTAACCCTCAGCAGCACAGCCACTTCCCCAAGAGACAATACCAATTAGCTCACTGTTCGTTGCATTATCCGTCACCAAGGGGCCGCCAGAATCACCCTGAAAAAATACACTTTTACTCTCTCTCTCTCTCTCTCTCTCTCTCTCTCTCTCTCTCTCTCTCTCTCTCTCTCTCTCTCTCTCTCTCTCTCTCTCTCTCTCTCTCTCTCTCTCTCTCTCTCTCTCTCTCTCTCTCTCTCTCCACCCGTAATAGAATAGATAATAGACTGTTACACTCATCCTCCTGTGGATTTTATGGAATCATGCATCTGATACATAAGTAGACAGACATATGTGCTGAGGTAGTATTGATGCTTTCATTTTGTTGATGTATCTAGAAAATATACTTGAGGTATCCAGGTAGTGAATTTTGTCATCATGAGATCATGTTTAGGTAATTTTGCTGCATTATCATATTAACAAATTTTCTTTACTTATTGTGTATTTATAGATAGAATCATGAAGACATTATTACAAAGTGTTTTTACCGTCTAAGTGAGAATATTTCCTGAGTTTTCTTTGTTTATATTCCAGAAAGTTTGATATCCTGATATGTGAATAGAACGTGACTTGTTTTCATTTCATATCTTATCTTAAGGAGACCAGGGTATCTAGAACTCACCTGACAGGAGTCCTTGCCTCCCTGTGATACGCCAGCGCAGATCATATTGTCTGTGATATCGTCGCTGCTGTAATTTTTGTTCTTGCATTCTTCATTGGTCATTGTCTGTACTGTCACATGATTAAGTATATCCGGCTGTGATCCACCT
>NC_059291.1:5306686-5321686 GCF_017591435.1 Portunus trituberculatus
ATATAGACAAGGTCAAGAAAAATGTTACACTCAGTACAGATAACGAAGGTGAATCATGAGTCCTGGTGGATGTAAAGTGAATGATAAAACAGAAGGCGGATGATAGCAATACGTGTAGGTAATCATGGTAAGCGATGCTGTATTACCATATTGTGATATTAAGAAACTATTATAAGCACGTCAACTATTGGCAAAAGACTCATGGCAGCGTTACTCACCACACTTTTGGTCAGCCTTCCTCGGTACATGTTTACTATCTCTTGGCTCCATAACAAGATCCTGCCTGTAGGAAAGAATGTCAGAATCATTAGTGTTTGAGGAAGGCATCATTCATGTAACAACGGGTGAATTGATATTGTGTCGATGATGAGAGAGAGAACTTTTCATTCAGTGACTCCCTGCGTTGTTTATGGCCGGGGAAAGAATTGATATCCATACACTTAAGACACTCTTACTTGAATAAACTGACTTGAGGTAAGGGAAAAGGGGACTCACCCAAGCGGAGCGATGCCTCGGGCTTCGCTGCCACTCAACACACACTGCAAAGATAATAATGGTGTGAGGTATTGCGCCTTACTAGTTTGTCAGATATCATCAAAACACACACACACACACACACACACACAAGGAGCAACCGAAATTGTTCTACAGATTCACAAACGGAAAAATAAGACAAAAAGAAACAATAGAAAGGTTAAAAGGAGAAAATGGGATGGTGGAAGAACCAAAAAGTATGGCAGAACTGTTAAATAATAAGTTCCAGGAGGTCTTTTACTAAGGAATCCAAATTTGAAAGACCACAGGGTAATAGAGAGACCATCTATATGGAAGAGATTAAAGTAACCAAGCTTGAAATAAAAGAATTAATGAAGGAATTGGATGAAGAAAAGGCAATGGGACCGGATGAAGTCTCAGGCAGAATACTGAAAGAATGTAGGGAAGAACTAGCAAGTCCTATATACATCATAAAATGCTCAATAGAAAATGGAACAGTACCAGTGGAATGGAAAAGAGCTGAGGTGGTTCCCATATATAAGAGCGGAAGGAAGGAAGAACCTCTAAATTACAGACCAGTATCACTAACTAGTGTAATATGTAAGATGTGTGAAAGAGTAATAAAGAAACAATGGATCGAGTTCCTTGAAGACAACAAATTACTATCAAATAGCCAATTTGGCTTTAGAAAAGGTCAGTCGTGTAACAAATTTACTGAGTTTCTACTCTAGAATAGTTGATAGGGTACAAGAGAGAGAGGGATGGGTTGATTGTATTTACTTGGATTTAAAAAAGGCATTTGATAAAGTGCCACATGCAAGGTTACTGTGGAAATTAGAGGAGAAGGGTGGTTTAAAAGGAAACACATTGAGATGGATGGAAAATTATTTGAGGGGAGAGAAATAAGGACGGTAGTCAAAGATATGAAGTCCAAGTGGAGAGCAGTAGAAGCGGAGTGCCACAGGGTCAGTATTGGCGCCAATACTTTTTCTCATTTATATAAATGACATGCCAGAAGGAGTGAAGAGCTACATAAATCTGTTTGCGGACGATGCGAAACTGTGCAGAGTTATAAAGCAAAAAGAGGATTGTGAAATACTGCAAGAAGACCTAAATAAGATCTGGGAATGGAGTAAAAAAGTGGAGATGGAATTCAATGTGGACAAAAGCCATGTCATGGAAATGGGAAAGAGTGAAAGACGACCAGTGGGAATCTATAAGATGGGAGATGGAGTAGAACTGGAGAAAGTAAAAAAGGAAAAGGATTTGGGAGTGACGATGGAAGAAAATAATCAACCGGCAAGCCATATTGATAGAATTTTCAGAGAGACATATAATTTGCTAAGGAATATTGGAATAGCATTTCACTACATGGACAAAGAAATGATGAAGAAACTGATAAGTACTATAATAAGACCCAGATTGGAATATGCAGGAGTAGTGTGGACCCCTCACAAAAAGAAACACATAAGGAAGCTGGAGAGACTACAAAAAATGGCTACAAGAATGGTCCCAGAACTTGAAGGGATGACATATGAGGAGAGACTAAAGGCTATGGATCTTCCAACATTGGAGCAGAGAAGGAGAGAGGGATCTCATACAAGTTTATAAATTGATAAACGGAATGGACCAAGTGGATAATGAGTATCTGATCCTGAGAGAAGAATATGCCAGTCGAAGCACAAGATCGCATAGTAAGAAGCTGAGGAAGGGAAGATGTGTAAGAGATATTAAAAAAGTATAGTTTCCCGCAAAGATGTATTGAGACGTGGAACAGTTTGAATGAAGAAGTAGTGTCTGCAACGAGTGTGCATACTTTTTAAAGTAAGATTGGATAAGTGTAGATATGGAGACGGGGCCACACGAGCATAAAGCCCAGGCCCTGTAAAACTACAACTAGGTAAATACAACTAGGTAAATACACACACAAAGTATAGTTTTTTGTGTCAGCCGTATTGTAATGAGTTGTTCATGAGTTTGACACTTAGCATAACAGAAAAGAATAGAGTATATGAAACTACGACAGTCTTGTATATTCTTATTGTTAATTCTTGTCTTGGCCAACGGCTTCGTAGTACTCAGCAGGGACAAGAAAAGCTTACCATGAGGAAGACACCCAAAGACAGCAGGGCGGGACGCATGGTGGCGGTGGGAAGCGTGGCTCTCTGTGGAACTGAAAGCAGCTGAGGCAGACGCCAGGGGAATGCGATGAGTGGGACCTGTGGGGGGTTTTATAAAGGCACGCCGCCTCTCTATTAGTTTTTGCCCGGGCTACAGGTGACCGAAAATAATTACTCTATCGACGTTTGAAAAGAAATACTCTGAATAACTCTGAATGATTTTTTGAATAAGCTTGAAAGGAAATTCAGAGGTAAGGCAAATAACATTATCGTCATTATTGTAATTATCGTCATCACCATTTGTGATCTTTCCTAGTCCGTGTTTCTTTTAGAGCCATCACTACATCTGAGTTTACTGGTGTGAATTTTCCTTTTTCACACTAGCATCACATTTTCTGCTTTAGCTTTCCTTTCTATCCCCGTCATGAACAGCGCTTCTCTCGCAGTGGCAGTCCTTAACATCATTCATTTCTAGACATAGGAACAGGATAACACTACACTGATTTCCTTCCTTCCTTTACTTTTCTGAGTTGAAGCGAAAATGTCATGAAACACAAGACCATAAGAAAATAAGGGAAGATGGGCACTACATTCGCTTCCACATTAGCACTAGAGTACCTCTTCCGAAGATAGTGATTTCCTATAGACAGCAACTAACGGTTCACTAATAGTCTCTTTGCATTCCTTTAATGCAGGTGTTCTTAACCTTTTCTCGTTAAGAACCCCATGAGTTATAAGATTATCTATCGTTTCACCCGAACCACAGTAATCTGACATCCAACACAATGTTAATTTAGTAACTGACGCTGACTCAATATGCAATGTCAGTGCAAAGAATGTTATTAAATGAACGACCTAAGTACCCATGGAATGTTGATTTACTGACTGACACTGACTCAATATGCAATGGTGGTGCAAAGGATATTATTAGATCAGCCATCTAAGTACACTGTAATTGTTCTTGTGAACCCTTGGGGTTCGCGAACCTCAGGTTGAGAACACCTGCTTTAATGAGAAAGATATGTTCCATCTGGCTCTGATGACATTTTTTTTTTCAGCCAATCTACATATCTCCAGTTCCATAATCTCCTTAGTTATGGATATGCCTATAAACTTTTTCATTCCTTTCTGCTCTAAAAGTCTATTCACCTTCCGGTATTCCCTACATGACTTCCCGAGTGAAAAGCGTTAAAAAATATTCGCTCAAAATTTTACTCATCCTTTCCCCAGAAGCAACTCTCCCTCAGATATCTTTCATGAACCTATTATTTCTCTGTTCTTCGTCCTGTTTATGTGCGGTACCTGACAGAGTCCCTGGGGGATCAGTCTTCGTGTAGTTGGCTGGCTACCTTTAATTCATAATTGTTTTTTGCTTCATTCGTTAATTTCCTGTTTCATGCAGTTCAATATTGTACGTAAACTTATTCGGATCTCTAGCAAGCACCTATATCAAGATGCTCTGGTACTGTTTCTTGAACGCAATGATTTGATTGCTTATTCTCTACATTTCTATTTGAGCTCTCGTAAATTGACGTTTGAATCAATACTTTTATACGAGTAAGGCTTTTAGCTTCTGCTTCGATGATGGTAATTCACACCGATTGCAGATAATGTCTGTAATTAAGAAAGGGACTAATCTTTCCTATTACGAGATTGTTTTCTGAAGGAATTCAAAGTTTGACCTTATTCTGGGTTTTTTGTTCCTCAAATATTTCCCGAGTTCATCATAATTTTTCTCTGATTTCATAATACCGGAGCACTGAGTGTATTTTCATTGCCCATAGTCAGAGAGAGAGAGAGAGAGAGAGAGAGAGAGAGAGAGAGAGAGAGAGAGAGAGAGAGAGAGAGAGAGAGAGAGAGAGTGTGTGTGTGTGTGGGGGTGTTACTTTCCTTTGATGTTTTCTGCGCCAAATTCTTTGAATACTTACGTCTATTTTTACTCCCAATTCGCCAAGCAGCGTTTCTGTGGCAGCCATTTGCCGAGCCACCAGATGCCATCCAAATACCCGTAGACAGTAATATAAAACAATCATATGGCGAAATAACCGTAACTATGCTTAAGCACGTAAATCACAGAGGTGCTGAAAAGATCAAAATTATGTCATCACGCCTCAGCGGCCTCCACACACACGCACCTGGCTGCTGTAATTCTCAACATTTGCTCCCTAAATCAGTGTAATTTGAGGCGCCTTCATATTCCACCTGACTGATGAAGAAATTTATTGACTCAGGTGAATGGTGAATATTAGGGACTGTGTGTGTGGGGGGGATGAGAGGTGGAGGGGATAGTGTGAGGAGTGGAGGGAAACTGGCTCTCCTCTATTCACTGTATGGCGTACAGTTCATTACATAGCAGAATTTGAGGTCAGGAGTTTTGACTTAGCTGTGTGTATCTATCGCCAGGTGCCACGCTCGCCCGCTCTCATCCTGCCCCAGCAAGATGCCTGGCACTCGGGCTCAGCTCCTGCAGGGGGTCTGCTTTGAACGCGTGCATGTGGTGGTGGTGGTTGTCCAGCAGCGCATGTAGCGAGAAGGTACGTACGAGTGAGTTGTATTTTGTTGTCGTGCTTCTTACGTTCTCCTTCATATCTTTCGCCTTTCATTTCTTTCTTGTGTTATTCCTCAATCTTTCGTTTTTCATTTTTCTTGGTGCATATTATTATTATTATTATTATTATTATTATTATTATTATTATTATTATTATTATTATTATTATTATTATTATTATTATTATTATTATTATTATTATTATTATTATTATTATTATTATTATTATTATTATTATTATTATTATTATTATCATTATTATTGTTATTATTGTTATTGGTATTACTAATATTATTATTGTTATTATTCTTATTTTTATAATAATGATAATAATGATAATAATAATAATAACTATTATTATTATTATTATTATTATTATTATTATTATTATTATTATTATTATTATTATCATTATTATTATTATTGTTATCTATCTGTATGATCATTAGTTTTTGTCGTTATTATTATTATTATTATTTTATTATTATTATTATTATTATTATTATTATTATTATTATTATTATTATTATTATTATTATTATTACTATTATTATTATTATTATTATTATTATTATTATTATTATTATTATTGTTATTGTTATTGTTATTTTTATTATCATTATCATTATTATTATTATTATTATTATTATTATTATTATTATTATTATTATTATTATCATTATTATTATTATTGTTTTCATCATTATTATTATTATTATTGTTTTTGTTGTTGTTTGTTGTTGTTGTTGTTATTGTTGTTTTTATCATTGTATCATCAGCATCATTATCTATATTATTACTTGTATCATAATTTTCCAATACAGTCTTCACCACACTAAATGTGGGAGGTTGTATGTAGTAACGTTTGTGGAAGCAGCCACCACGAGCACAGAACGTCCCTTCCTGGGAGATGTGACTAACCTGACTAAGTATTTCACCCATACACTCTTTGCATGAAGTAATCTTTCAAACGTATGGAATTCCGTGCCCCCAGCAAAAGTAAATTGGTTAATGATTGACAAGTAACTAACTCTGGTGAGGGTGAGGATGTGAAGTGGTCGTGCCTTTGCCTAAACGCTATGACTCGGTGCATTAAGAAACTAGTATTGACAGTGTATTTTAAGGATTTCCCGTTCCTTTCCGACTTCAAAGTATGTCTAGTGTTTCAGTCATCTGAGCAGCCGTGGCTCATTTGCCCCTGACGGATGGCTCCCACGCTAGCATTGCTTCTGACAGATGGCTCCCGCGCTGGCATCCACTACTGGTGGGAGGTCATGAAGGACGGCTGGCCTCACCAGTGGATGTGGGTACAAGGAATAAGCACACCAGACAAGTAACACATTATCACTACTTTATAGGTAACATTCTGGATTTGGTGTTTTGTGATGACAGACGCAAAACAGATTTTATTTTGATAATAGTCTTCTCATCACATTAACTTGTGTCGCCCAGCTGAATGTCCTTCCTGTGTCAGTATGTGGAGCTCTGAGTCAGTCAGCTGGGGGTAGGAGGAACACTTCAGACAGGAGGCGAGGGTCTGTGCATGGACTCCCTCGAGTTCCTCAGGGTTGCTAATTGTGGTCTGGCGCAGCACCTTGCGGGCGCGTATCGGGGAGGATGTGTTACTGGAAGAGGCGGATGAGAAGTTAGAGGTCACAGAACCGAGAGCGAAGAGGCGAGGATGAGGCGTTTGAGTGGTGGTTTGGAAGATAGAGCCGCAGCCTTCCCTGGCGACAGATTTCCTGAAATATGTTGACGCGCCATTAATAGAAAGATGATTAAGTTTGAATTTGAATCACCATAAATATATACAGGGAAATAAAAGAACAATTATTTAAAATGCATGTGAAAACAAGGCTTTAGAAACTGCTTGTATGGAAATTTGTTTAGTGAAGATTGCCAAAAGCAATTTTTTGGTTGATCATATAGTACAGAGTTATGTAAAAGTTTGTTGAGTAAATCACCAAATATTACTCACATCACATCCTGAGGACGAAACGGTGACGAGTGGGAGGAGACAGGGAAGACGGGAGGGAAGAGCGGCAGTAAATCCTGGTCCACCCGCAGCACTTCACCCCGCTTGCCGCCCTCCTGCAGCTCCTCAGCCGAAGAGGACAAGCAGGCTGATGAATCCGCCGCTTGCGTTGGGCCGAGAGTCGTATCCAACACTCTGACAATAAAGAACCACGTAGCTCCAGCGGGAAAGGGAGAAGGAAAGGTATAGGCATGATATCAGATGACTTTATGCCGCGGCGCTTATCTCCGTGAATTTATGATCAGTGACACTCAGCGTACTGGGTTAAGAGAACTAATGTATCAAGCGGATTTACTGGTGGCAGGTTATGTACTAATTACTGGAACTCGATTAGACAGAACGGGTATCAAGACTGATTACGTGAGTGTTTGGTTGGAAGGAGGCCCGTGAGAGAGAGAGAGAGAGAGAGTGTGTGTGTGTGTGTGTGTGTGTGTGTGTGTGTGTGTGTGTGTGTGTGTGTGTGTGTGTGTGTGTGTGTGTGTGTGTGTATCCTCACCGGTCCGAGTCTCCGGCGGTGTTGTTGGCCAGGGGATCCAGAGTCTTGAGTGGATGGACACCTGTGGAGGTGAGGGGCATGTCTCGCGTGCTCTTCCATCGCTCCACGTGGTTGCTAATGGAGTCCTGCACCTCGGAATTGAGGAAGCAGTAGATGATCGTGACCACCAGGCCCTGTGGACACCGCGCTCCAATAAAGTCATAGTCATACTCATACGAGTATACAGATCACCAACCTATTCGCACACATGCAGACATGTACACACACACACACACACACACACACACACACACGTTATGATGTATAAATAGGTATTTCTTTTTAAGTAAATCGCTTTCCACCTGGCGCGTGAGATTAAAGGGATTATCACACTGGCCTTTGATACGCGGAACGTGGGCCATGCATGTTCTTGGTACGAAACCAGGAACATTATCACACACAAGGTGGCGGCGTTCTTGCTATGCTAGGCAAACGGCCCAGCAACCAAGACCAAGCCTAATCAAAATAAACCAAAACAAAACCATGCCGCTTATATCTCAACCTGTGCTTCGTTCTGGAATCGCATTTGCGGCAACTTTTGGAGTCAGAGGTGGTTGCCATGACCCCAAACTATCGACATGATATATATATATATATATATATATATATATATATATATATATATATATATATATATATATATATATATATATATATATATATATATATATATATATATATATATATATATATATATATATATATATATATATATATATATATATATATATATATATATATATATATATATATATATATATATATATATATATATATATATATATATATATATATATATATATATATATATATATATATATATATATATATATATATATATATATATATATATATATATATATTTTTTTTTTTTTTTTTTTATCTTTCTAAATTGATGAAATATTATTTAATATTCCAATATGAAAAATTTAGGCACGTTCTTTTTAATTCAAATAAAAGGTTTTTATTACATATATTATGTTTATTTATTTCATTGGGGTATCTTACGGAGAACCGGGATGGATATGAAGCCATTGCAACTTTGCTCCGCTAATCCCGGGCAAGTTCCAGCTATCTGGAGCGGATGTTCCTCTTTCTGCATATCATAGGCCAGTGTGATAGCCCCTTAAGTGTAGAACCGCCGCCCCCTCTCTCTTCTCCACCTTCTCCCCACCCATCTGATACCACTGAGTGAGTTTTTAGTCTGAAAAGTTCAAAGATAAAGATAACACAGGTTTGACTTCTCACCTGAGTGGATAGAACGATTGCTCTTACATAGGCGAAGACCACAGCTAGAGTGCCGCGTGAGGGTGCGAGCAGAAGGAGGACGTGAGGCGTGCCTAGCAATGGCATTAGCACCAGCAGGGAGCGAAATGCCCTCAGCCCAAGCTTCACCCGGGCTGCACCTCTTGGGCGTGGGTTGACCGTAGCTTCTTCACCAGGACCTGCAGTGGCGTGCATCTTTAGCGATCACACTAATGCTAGAGTGTTCGCGTAATGAAGAAAACATCTCTCATGATCAGTCTTTGCAATGTGGAGCTATTCATTTGAGAGCATTGATGTACATTTCTTTAAGTGCTACGAAGGAAGATCTTGTTATTCTTAATTAATTGTGACACTAGCTCAGATGTGGCAGGTGGCCGGTCTTTCTCTGGAAAGGCCTGTGTGTCAGGCACACATGGTGATGGAATGGATGCTCCTTGAGTTTTTTGCAAGTTACGAGAAAGAGTTTGAATCTATGCGCCCCTCACATCCCTCACTCCAAACCCAAAGTGCATCACTCTGCCCACTTGGGACACAAGAGCCTGTGTGTATACTTGTCGTCATGAGCATTTATTGTAAACCAATGCATACCATGTCCGAGATCGCCATTCAGAGATGACGGTCGGTTGATTTAAAGGAATCTCAAGTCTTCTTTCTCCACAATTATCGAGGGGAGGATATGCTATTTTATACATGCCTTGTGTAAGGTGAGAATAAGAACTCTAAGAACAAATTTAATGCTCTTTGTACAGGTCAAGATCTACCAGGGAGGGTGTGGAGGAGGACACACCTCTAAGAGACATCAGGGGCGCGGTACTTGCCAGCATGACGTGTGTGAGGAAAAAGGTGTTAAGGGCGAGCACTAGCAATACTGGCGCGCGGTGCAGCCAATCTAGGGTGGACTCCTGCACCCACGGACATGTCAGATGCCACGCCGCCCACCACCCACCACCGCCATCGTCCTGAAAACCAGTAAGTTGTTGTGATTACATAAAAGTTAGGGGTGGAGTATGATCACACATCAATTTGTGGCGTATGGAGACTATAATCAGGTGTCAGGTCTCTCTGGTTCGTCCCCTCCTCTTGTGTTGCATGTAGCTAAGGTACCTTTCATGATATTTGTATTCCAAGCGTGTATCATCCAATATTGTGTTCTAAATATTCTCATCATCACCATGTTGCTTGACGAATGCAAAACTAAATTGTGTATGTATGTGTGTGTGGGGGGGGGATGTAGGTGGGGGTGGTTGGGTGGGTGTGGGTGTGGGTGTGTGGATGTGTGTGCGTGTGTGTGTGTGTGTGTGTGTGTGTGTGTGTGTGTGTGTGCAGGTAAAGAGAGAGAGAGAGAGAGAGAGAGAGAGAGAGAGAGAGAGAGAGAGAGAGAGAGAGAGAGAGAGAGAGAGAGAATGAATCAAGTTGGCATTAATTTGAATCATAATCAATGTTGAATATTAAACACACGTACTAGTACATACATACATACATACATACATACATAAATATAGACACTACTGTTTCCATCGTCCAGTGTCCTCTCTTGTAGCACCTCCCATCATCGTCTATAAGTAGCTCATGTCACCTGTAACATGTAAGCTAACCATTCTCAAACAAACAATACAACCGTGGATTGATGGGAGGTGGGATGGACGGCAGAGGGGAATGGACCATATACAGTAGATGCTCACCTGCCTAGGTATGTCCTCCACCACCCTCGCGCATGCCCACAGCACTGTCACCGTCACTGGCACACCTGTGGGATGGCATTTGCTGAGTGTAGCTTGGACATGTAGGAAATGTTCGTACATTGATGGAAACCTCAGTGAGACTACAACAACAAAAAAAAAAAAAAAAAAGTGCCCCGAGTGAGGATCGAACTCACGACCTTGAGATTATGAGACTCACGCGCTGCCTACTGCGCCATCGAGGCCATAAAGGAACATCTAGGACATAAAAAAATGAAACTGTATTAATTCTTTATTTTATATGGAAATCACGTATTTTGACAGTGTTGTGATTTCGTTAATGCGACACAAACGTCAAGTTACGTAGCTCTCATCCATTTCTCCGCTGCACAACTTTTCATTGGAAGGCGCTTATTTGTCATGACTTTAATTCCCTTATGTTCTATTTTGCCGTATGAGTTGTTAATAGAACGAGAAATCGTCATGTGTTCCACTCATGAGGAAAGGAGCAGAAATGAGTCTGACTGAGAAGAGTCCATCGAGGCAGCGAAATGCAATCAATGAGTGAATATTGGAATCATATGAGAGTGAGCCAAAGTTTTGTATTTTTGTATTCACATCCTGCCAGTTTTAACAATAGTAACAAAGCAAGATCAAGTGAGACAAGCTTCAGGATGGCTAAACGAGTGAGTGTTCCATCTAATCAAAGTTTCCTAACGCTGATGTCACTCGCTTTGAATGCACGATCCCGACAAGATTACACGTAGACTCACCAAGGATGCCCCAGCGCTGCCCCGTGTCACGCGTGTTCAATAGTACAACCAATGGCAATGATTTTATTGATTCATTTATCTATACTGCAAGAGGGACACCGATCTAGGGGAAGAAAAAGGTGAAATAAAAAGTCCATTACAGGTGGCAGTCTCTATAGAATAATAACACACACACACATACACACAAACACATACATACATACACACACACACACACACACACACACACACACACACACACACACACACACACACACACACACACACACACACACACACATTAAATTCATCGCTAGAACACGGCTGATGGATATGATAAGGTTGCCTCATTGACAGTATCATACACTCAGTCACAGCTGCCAGTATGCAAAGAGATTATCAGGATTGTGAGCAATTAGAACAGTAAGTGCCAGCATCAGTCACTCGCGTAATGAATCATTCAGTAATTCGATTAACATAAATGACATGATTCGCGGTTTGTTGTCTGGTGTCTGATTCTGAATCACACAGCTTATCGTGTTTGTGTTTTTGTGAGACTGAGGTCAGCATCTACTATGTATAGTTAAATAGTATATGTATAGATCACAGCTGAGGCTGCACTTATCCCATTCTTTCGGCTAACTCACTCAGACCTGCTTGGGAACTGGCATGTAAGTGGATCTTTTTTGTTTAATCGTTTTGTTGTCCTTGGCCAGATTCCCTTTCGTACATATAAAAATACATCTGACTAGAATTGATGTTTAACTATATATATATGTGTGTGTGTGTGTGTGTGTGTGTGTGTGTGTGTGTGTGTGTGTGTGTGTGTGCTCGCCGCATACTCACCCCAGCCGATGAGGAGGTAGAACCGCAGCTTGATCTTCTCCACGTATAAGGCTCGGAGCACCAGCAAGTAGAGGTACAGACCTGCAACATGCCATCACTTACTATCATTTCATCAAAGTCTGCCCTTATTTTCCTGTGATCCTGAAGGTATAGCCGAAATTACTGTTTAGCATGCCTCGTTACCTTCGGCCTTCATATCATTAGGAGAGGGCGTGTCGACATGATTAATATCCTACACATGAATTACATTTTCTAAGCACCGGCTGACGTTCGCGTGATTCAATTTCACGCTTTCGGCATCTCTTCCTGGATGCATCATAATTTCCTTACCCACCTCTCTTCCCACACCCTCCCCTCCTTCCCCACCACAAAAAAAAAAAGAAAAAAGAAAAAAATGTCCCAGATCGGTTCTCCCCGTCGGCATCATATCCGCTGCCTTCCTCTTACCTTCCACAAACATCCACGAGAAATTTGCGACGTGAAACAGGAGGTGGAAGAGGAATAAGGTGCAGAATATTGGGCCTCCAACATCCGTCTCGACCATCTGGCGGAGGAAAACGAGAAACGTACAGTATAAACCCATCGTGGCTCTGGTAACTGAAGAAGAAACTAATTAAAGGGTGAGCTATTTATCGTTAGATGCAAGGAGGACAGGCGGAGACAAAGAGAAACCGTAATTGAGAGAATCTAACAGAGATTGGATTCGTTTCTAGTACATCAGAAATCAAGACTGACTCACGCCATTAATCAGACTGGAAGTTGGCAGTAAGCGACGAAGAGCATAAGTGAGTGGAAAAAAAAAAGGATATCTCTCACATAAAACACATCACGGAGATCCAAACATGCAAGAACAAAGATAATGAAGCTTGAAATCCATTAGAATTTTGAGATGACCTTGGGAGTTAAGAAAGGTTGTTTTTTTCCGATAAATACCTGCGCTGACGCCGCCAGGAGCCAAGTGAGACCGACCATGAGATAAGTGAGCATGAGGTTTATGTGTAATGTGTTCCGCAAGCACCGCAGGTCCCTGGAGAGAGAGAGAGAGAGAGAGAGAGAGAGAGAGAGAGAGAGAGAGAGAGAGAGAGAGAGAGAGAGAGAGAGAGAGAGAGAGAGAGAGAGAGAGAGCAATTATATAGTGAAATCATACAAATATATATCATTTATCCGAGGAAAACCAATTCCGCTAACTACAGACTCTTGAAATTCAGACCAGATGTATGCTAATGAACGTATCTCGCACGACAAATACTTAAAGGACGAGACAAGTGGCGGGAACTTACTTGAGTCGAATAAAGATATACAGGCCGATGGTGAGGGCCGCTGCGGAGAGACCGAACCCAAGCTGGTGGAGGGTGGCTAAGTTGTCCACGTCTCCCGCACGCTGCACACCACCGCGATCTGAAGAAAGGACATGCTCTCTCACCTTACTCTGTGCGTGTATGTATGTATATGTGTTAGGGGAGGGGGACAAGGAATAAGTGGCAGTTGCAGACAGGGATGGAAGTAGAGAGGTGCACTATAGGAGAAGGCAGCATCAAGTACATCATGAAACTTCTCTACGCTGCACCTCCTCTACTTTCGAACGTCTTTAGTTGAAGTGACAGGAGTTTTTAAGAAGTGATTTTCCTGCAGTTCCAGTGACACATTAACATGATTTCTGCTTTATTAACAGGAGAGCATATCTTGAGAACCCGGGTAATTATCACTCTGGCTCTTGAAAATAGTTGGATTGAGAGTAAAGCGCTTCTGAATACAAGTTTGAGGAAGAGGAAGACCATCTCACCGGGCAGCAGAGGCATACAGGCAGTGTAGACACTCAGCTTCCACTCCCCATCCAGGTCACACACGCGGCTCACGTTCTCTGTCAGCATAATACAACTTATTATCTAAAAGTATTCACTCAAACAAGGACGAGTAGGGAGATAGTCCGCGCCATAATACCTTCTCCAAACAATGGAAAAGATTTTAGTCTATCATATCTTATAAAGTGTGTGTGTGTGTGTGTGTGTGTGTGTGTGTGTGCGCGCGCATGGGTTTGTGTGGAGCATATGGAAAAAATAAGATGAATAATTATAAAACATCCGGTGTACTTGGTCTTAATGATGTTTACTGCCCATTGAAAACTGTCATACAATGCGTCGCGTGTCTCATTCATGGTATGCTTATGAGTTTAGAAGACTTTAGAGATAATGATTCCAAGCATCTAAATCAATTCCCTTATAATATCAGTTTGATTGTGGTTGTGAGACACACACAGTACTCACTGGTAGTGTCATATGAAACTCCGTTGAGGGTGGCCATGCAGGGAAGGAAGACTGTGGTGTTTGGTGGTGTGGCCGGCCAGCAAGTGACGCCGTCCCACACCACGGGGCACAGCACCTTGCCATTACCGTCTGCTCCCCCTACACGCTGGCTCTCTCGTATCCGGGCCTCAAAACAAGCCAGGTGATTGGGGCTTAAATTTCTTAGTAGCGGAGAGTCTCCTGCGTAGGAAAAGATGGAAACGACTAATGACCTAAGGCTGTACTCATCAACAAGTCACCCTCGCCTACACAGAAAGAAAGGGAGGAAACACCATAGAGACACTGCAGCTTTTCATGTCGTAGGCGAACCTTAGTTGGTAATGCGATGCTTGCCCACACAGCCATTACCGGTGGCCACCTAATGATGTACTGATAATTAACAGTTTGCCGCAGGTAATAATCCTCACCCTTCATCTTCGCC
>NC_059291.1:5334186-5344186 GCF_017591435.1 Portunus trituberculatus
TTTACCTTGAGATTTGTGTACGACTAGACCATTTTATTGACGTTAGGAAGAGTTTATGGAGGTCAGAAGATAAATGGCCAGCGTCTTCACTATTTTAATCAGCACATACGTTTCTGAAGCTGTACAAAATCTCCGAACAGTAAGCAGAATGAATACGAAAACGCGTCATGGCACTGAAGAGGTTAAATTTTAGTCTTCTCATCCTCTAATAATAGCATAGCCAGAATATTTGCATATCATAAAACAAAAACAACAACAAAAAATCAAATACGCTATGGAAACGAGTACATACAATCAGATAACTCACTATTGACCATCACTCCCCGTATATTCTAGCGCTTCTCTTCGGACCCTGACACCTTGACACCTTGACACTCACATCCCGTCCAGCAAACAGTCCGGGCAGAGGCAGGTGAGAGGAGCTGATTCTTAAGGTGAATAGATACGAGTAATTCCTTCGACCGCCACTCACTTTAGCCTTAAGGGGAGCAAAGGTTATTATAGTTTAAATAGGCGGAGGAGAAGAAGCGGTAGGTTTGGCTTTAGAAATATGGTGGAAGTAATCTGTACGGGAGGCTTAAAGGGAGCGGAGGGAGTCGATGAGGGAAGGAATGATAGAAAAATAAATGAGAGGAAGACCTACAGGGTGTCTTGATCAATACGTTTTCTTTCTCATCTCTTTTTTTTTTTTTTCAGCGCTTCCAGTCCCCCATCGACATCATCACTCACCGCGCCTTTGTCAACACTCTTGGCCCCTGCTCGCCCTTCTTCTGTGTCTCTCCCGCATCGCTTTCCTTCTCTCTCTTCCTCTCCCTCTCGTGTTGGCTATTCATCATCGTTGTTTCGTTGATTTGGGTCTTTTTATTATTCTTTTTAATTTCTCTTCATCTCTTTATTGTGATTGTCTTTTTTTATGTAAGAGAAGATAACTGGCTAAGGACAAAAATTATATAGAGTAAACAGCCCACTCAGTTGCCAGTCTCCTTATAGAGCCGACAGAATTAGCCAAAGGATAGGGACAAATATCTTAAAACTGTAGATTTTGTTCTCATTCTTGTTCTTGTGATGGTTTTTTTTATTTTCATTTTCACATTTTTATCACATTTCCTCCTCCTCCTCCTCCTCCTCCTCCTCCTCCTCCTCCTAATCTAAACCTAATCCTCATCTCCTTCCTCTATCACCGGATCAAATATCCCACCATTCCTTTGCCAATGGAAACCACTCGAGCCGAAAAGCAGTGAAGAAAACTTTCCTAATTATAGTGTAATTTATCCCTGCGATCATTATAGCTAACGAGAAACTTAGGAGGAGGTGTTGTGTTACGTAATTGACTTTCGCTCGGTGGGTTTGAGCTGAAAGGAACAGCTGGTGGTTGCATTATAAGCCTTTAAAATGTTAAAAAAAAGAAAGTCAAAATAGAAATCTCTGCCGGCAATGTCCATTCAGGTCTCGAAAGATGAAGAGATGGGAAACTAAAAAGAAAAAACACGTGGGTGAAATAAGAAAAGTGTTGGAAACTGCAGCAGATTTTATTGATTCGTGTGTGTGTGTGTGTGTGTGTGTGTGTGTGTGTGTGTGTGTGTGTGTGTGTGTGTGTGTGTGATCAACGCTGGCGGTGTTTTTCATGATAAACAGCCTGATAATGCTCATTCTTTTATTCTTTTTGTCATGCTCAGCAGTAGAAGGAGAACGTGCAGTCGTCGAGACTAAATTATTAATCATATTATCTCTCTCTCTCTCTCTCTCTCTCTCTCTCTCTCTCTCTCTCTCTCTCTCTCTCTCTCTCTCTCTCTCTCTCGTGCCTGTTATTGCATGAAAACGATTATGAATTCCCCTTCCCTCTCCTAGTGATGAATATTGGGGAAGTGGTGACGTGTAGGTGCTAAAATTAGAAGGGATAGCTATAGTGGAGGCGAGGAGTAAACAGCATTGTCTTTCAGGCGCCCAGGGACATCAGGAGGCAATAGATGAAGAGTTACTTAGAGACAGAACCGCTAGAGCTGTTTTTCTTCGTGATCCTTGCAGGGAAATGGGAGTGGCTGTCCTTGTTGCACCTTGGGGAGATGGCAGCTAGCACCACCTCCACACACAGCACCAGAGACCACGCCAATACACCTGTAGCAACGGACACGTGTATGTAGTAATTATATTATTGGGTGGAGTGGCGTAGAAAGAGAGGTAGGAAGATGCAGAGGGATTATTGTATGAGAAAATATTTGTCCTGTGTTAGAGGGAGAACACTTTGTAATGGTTTAGTGTAATGGTAAATGAGAACAAAGACGATGATAGTGATGATATTGATGCTGATAAAAACGTGACCATTAAAATGTTTAACGAGGAATCTTAATATGTGTTCAAGGAATTTACAGGTGACAGATAAGCAATAAGGAGAGCCACTTGTATCCACAGACAGTGTTCTAAAGATAGAGTGCGAGAAAGGAAAGCAAAACGAAGCGAAAATAACCATAAAAGAAACATTCAGGGAAGGGAAGCACCGAGGGAACCACAACAAGGCTTCACATCCTGTTTTTACGCCAACACGCCAACCTTCAATATACACTACGAAAAGAAAAAGAAAAGCGAAAAAATGAGAAAAGGAACAAAGTAAAAGCACGATTAATAAAAAACCAAGAAAAATAGAAATGAAAAATATGCAGAAATTAAGAAAATAAAAACGTAAACACCAACTTATATGAAAAAAGAATAGTTTACCTTACAAATTTTTGAGAAGCTGAGTACGATCAAGAATTAACCCGTTCATTACTGGAACGCATTTTTTGTCTTGAGTTTTGGGTGTGATTAGACGATTTTATTGACATTAGTAAGGGTCTATGGAGGTCAAAAGATTAATGACCAGAGTCTTCACTATTTTAATCCCCACATAAGTTTCTGAAGCTGTGTAAAATCGCCAAATAGTATGAAGAATGAATAGGTTAAGGAGACGTGTGTGAATTAATGAAAGTTGTACTCACAGATGCCAAACATGGAGAAGAGGCCGTAATAGTCTTTGAGGGAGAGAGATCTCTTGGCTCCCACCAGATCAGACCCCGGGGGACTGAGGCAGGCCGTGCCGTTGGGCAGCTGCTCCTCTATCCAGCGATCCACCAGACCCTTGTTGACCAGCTCCAAGATACTGCCCGGGTTATTTGATTTACCGTGTGTGTGTGTGTGTGTGTGTGTGTGTGTGTGTGTGTGTGTGTGTGTGTAATTCACCTCGGTGTGTGTGTGTGTGTGTGTGTGTGTGTGTGTGTGTGTGTGTGTGTGGTTAATTGATTTTGGAAAGTGTTTTTTGCGTATGTGTGTGTGTGTGAACGACATGTAGTGGAAGATTGTGCCAGAACTTTAAATATACGTCAGCGATACCACTTGCCAACCTTAGAAAACTTATTCATAGAGAGGACTGACGTTGCCACAGTCTGTACCATCGTTCACGAAATTCTTACCAGTTTTATTTAAGGTTTTATATTTAGTTTGAAAATTAGCTTTGTTTTTTATTAGCTGTATTACTGTGTTTCAGAAGTTTAATAATTTTTAGTCTTGATTTGCATTTTTTTCTTTTTAATGTACTTTAAAGACAGTTGTGGTTGTTCTTAGTATTCTTAACATTAAATATTTGTTTTCATGGGGAATTTTATGTTTTTAGACTTTTAATTTCTTTAAAAATTGATGTAGAGTGCGTTAATGTTTAGTGTTTTAACATGGAGCTTTTCCTTATTAGGTAGCTTTGTGCACACGTTTGTGTTAGTTACTATATCATGTGGATCATTTTATGTTTTAATGTATATTGTGCTGTGTACAAAACAAAAATTGTGGTCCATGAAAAAAAAAATAAAAATATGAATGTGTGTGTGATTAATTGATTTTGGAAAGTGTTATTTTTTTTTTTTTTTTTGTGTGTGTGTGTGATTACTTGGCTTTGGAAAGTGTTTTTGCGTGCATGTGTGTTTGTGTGTGTGTGTGTGTGTGTGTGTGTGTGTGTGTGTGTGTGTGTGTGTGTGTGTGTGTGTGTGTGTGTGTGTGAGTGATTGATTGATTTTGGAAATTCATTTTTGTGTTTGGAAAGTTGTGTTTCGTATTTTCATGTTCCTTCAACGTTTAGGTGATTAATTTAACTGTAAAACTTTAGTCAATAAACCACTACTTCTACTACTACTACTACTACTACTACTACTACTACTACTACTACTACTGTGTGTGTGTGTGTGTGTGTGTGTGTGTGTGTGTGTGTTCCTCACTCACCGCTGATTGACCTGAGAGTAGAGCGGGTGGTGGTGCTGAAAGGCGAGGGCCAGAGGCATGGCCTTGAAGTCCTCACGCGCCATGTAGTAATTACATTCCCCTCTGACGCTGTAGTCTTCGGACATCACCTGAAAGAGTTCATTCGAGAGAAAACGGCTTAATTTTTCATCTTTATATTGTGTGTACTCGTGTGTGTGTGTGTGTGTGTGTGTGGGTGGGTGGGTGGATGGATGGAGTGTATGCGCGCCTTACCTTCTTCATGGTCATCTTGTCGCAGATTGCCGCGTACTTGCCGTCGCCAATGTCACGCCTGAAGGTATAGCAGTCTGTGATCCTGGCCGAGTGTCCGTCCCAGATCATCTTGTACAGACCGTCAGTGGCCGTCTGCCGGCACAGAGGGAGCCACTGGTGAGCCATTGTCCTTCATGTTCTGGATGATTGTGTTGCTGATATTCTACGTTTCATTAGCTTACACTTTACAGTTAGCTTTTTATTTTTTATCTATTTATTCGTTCATCTATTTTATTTGTTTCTTTAATTCATTTATATATTTATTCATTTGTATTTAGAGTGCAGAGTATTTTTTTTAGTGTAACCTATGAACTGCAATGCGAAATTCCATATGTCAAAGTGAAGGATGTGTTTGTGTGACGACGCGGCGTGATTCAGTACAAAGACCAGGGCTGGACACTAGCGGGGCTGGTGACGGATGGACCTTTAAGTTTTCATGCGAAGTGCTGAAGAGTGTGGCAGAATTCAGTAAATAACAAATAAGAAAATAGACATGTCACCTTCTTTGTGGATCCCAAACACTTGTTTACTGAAATAAGACCATATCAACATCTCTCTCTCTCTCTCTCTCTCTCTCTCTCTCTCTCTCTCTCTCTCTTGTTAGCATTAGTTGTGCATTTTTATATAGATAATCGTAATCATGCGGCGCGCGCGCGCGCATGTGTTTGTGTGTGTGCTGGCGATGGGAGGATAGACTTGACTCAGAGATGCAGAGACGCACATAAAGAATCTGGTAGAGGAATCCGCCAGATTCTATGGCCCAAGGGATGGTAGTCTGGCCCACGAGGTCCTTCATGCTGTCAATGGGCAACCGCACCTGCCATGAGATTGGTGTTAATACCTCTCCTTGTTGATACACACACACTCTATCAGGTGTCCTTCTGACTACTCCTTCTCTTTTAACTTGTTCATTGTGCTTGAAAGGAAATGCAAGTAAATATGATCTTAATGAAACATCAACAATGAATAAGTTCTTTCCATCTGTCATGTCTAGCAATATATCAAAGTCATCTTGTGTTTCCATTAAGTTGACGTTGTGGAGCAGGGGGCAATCAATGTCCTTGTGAAGCACCAGCACTCCTAGCGGCCCTTCCCTTTTAACCTCCTCAAAGCCCATTAGGCATCGACGCCGCATAGGAGTTCCAGTCCGACACGGGCTGACATTGCCAGTCATATGTGTTGGCAGATTAAGTGAGTGTGCTGACCAGGGGCACGGTGAGCATAGCGGTGAGGGTGCTGGAGAAAGAGGAGAGGAAGATGAGGCAGGCAAGCAGCCAGGCTGCCGTCACCACGCGCCGACTTCCACTCAGCGGCATCCACGGGTTGCCTGCAATAATAAAGTTTCAGCCACGCTGATGAACTCGACGCAACACGATGAGTGTTGCCTGGATAGGGATTGATTTGTTATAAGAAAACACACGACAGGTGTGAAGTGATTATGATGAGTGTTGTGTGTAGCTAATGATTATGCATTCGATCGATTGTTCCCTTCTTAGCAAAATAAATATTATACGTAAAACTTGTAGTTATTACATATTTGATGGGAAGCGGTCCCTGTTATATGATTACGAGACAAACTCAGTGTTTAGATTACTTGTATAGTTTATGATTATTTTATGATTATAGTCTATAGTACTGCTCGATCATTTTTCAAGACTTATAAAAGGAAACCTTCACATTTTCATTGACCCCACAGAATCTCCTTGACTATATCATGTAATTAGAGAACTCCTCATCACTCAACGCAACTACTGATACATCGCTGCGGAAGTGCACCCTACTAACTCTGGCTGGCGAGCGTCCTCACTACCCAGACCAAATGCGATCTCTGGGTGTTCCTTTTCTCCGGTTGTTCCCCTTGCGCACTGGGGGCCAGCTGGAGGAGCAGGACCAGTGCCAACCAAATGAGGACAAGCGCACCCAGCAGACACAGCCACACCTGAAAGAAAAGAGGCAGAAAGGTGTGACTACGTCGAGGATCAGTACAGTGTGTGTGTGTGTGTGTGTGTGTGTGTGTGTGTGTGTGTGTGTGTGTGTGTGTGTGTGTGATCTATTACACGAACATTACAGATTCAATCCTCCATCATCCTCTCCTCTCTCTCTCTCTCTCTCTCTCTCTCTCTCGTCACAGCACTCAGCATGGGACGCCTTACCTCCCACGTGAAGGGTCGCACGAAGGCAAACAGGTCAGTCTCAATCCTCGGGCGGCGCATGAAGACGCTCTCGTAGTCGATGAAGATGGGCTGCGTGAACTCACATGCGTAGTGGTAACGCTCCCAGTTGAAGGCGAAGGGACCCAGCGCGAAATCCACCTCTCTGACATACACAAACACGTCCACATTTTTACAAACACCCGTTTTTAGAAGCTTCCCTTACGGCAACACATGAAATTTTCAGTAGTATTAATCAGCGTGGCTCGTCCTGTCAATAGTTTTCCTTTGAGGTGAAGTGTATCATGTTCTGTAGGTTCTAGGGCAGCTGCAGGAGTAAGACTTATTCACAAGGGGCCCCCGTTACATACCAAGGAAGGAAATAGGGGAGGAGAGGTCCCTAAGGCAGTGCTGAGTCTGTTACATCCTTTTCTACTCCTCTGCTCCTCTCCATAAATAACCAGCATCCTTTTAGCAATACGTTCCCACTCACCTTGCTCTGCGTCTCATCTTTCCCACAGCAATTCGGTTTTCCTTTCCGCAATTCCATAAATCATTGAGTTTCACCGTAATTCTCTCTCTCTCTCTCTCTCTCTCTCTCTCTCTCTCTCTCTCTCTCTCTCTCTCTCTCTCTCTCTCTCTCTCTCTCTCTCTCTAACTCTAACTTCCTATTGGATATACTGCTGAGAGAGAGAGAGAGAGAGAGAGAGAGAGAGAGAGAGAGAGAGAGAGAGAGAGAGAGAGAGAGAGAGAGAGAGAGAGAGAATCCTTACCCACGCTTCACCATGCCCAGCTGACCGACCCACGTGCCGTTCGGGTAGCCCACGCCCCACAGGCCATCCGGGGGTCGCCTCAGCTCGTACCTGTGTGAATGTTTGTTACCTGAGCTGCCTGAGAAACACACCTGAATGAGTACGGGTGAGGGTGAATGATGGGATACATTTTTACCTTGAAATTTCTGCACGATTAGACCATTTCATTGACATTAGGAAGATTAATGGCCATAGTCTTCAATATTTTAATACCCGACATAAGCTTTTGAAGCTGTATGATATCAGTAAATAATAAGCAGAATGAATAAGGAAACTCGTCATGGTATTAAAGGGGTTAAGATGCTGTATACTGTATAATTTTGTCTATTTGAGTTCAGATGATTTTTGAAAGGTGTGTTTGCTTCAGAAATTCGCAGCTAGTTCTGTTCGGAGACCTTTTTTTTTTTTTTTTTTTTTTTTTTCCTCTTTTTTTGTGTGTGTGAGAATTTGAGTGTTACCTAATCCAAATGCTGAAGAGGAACTTAAATGAACATGTTATTATTGATTTTACACCCACACTCAAGTAAGCGGTGAAGATGTTTAAGTATCAGAAAATTAATCTCCACTGAGTATATATATTTTTTTTTTGCCTTCAGGTTCAAGCTGGACAGTGCGAGACAAACAAACAAAGGTTTCCTGATATATGCTTCGAGTCACATGCCGGAGCTTTGTAAAATTATTCCAACTCACGTGAAATTCATGGTGCTGGAGAGAGCGAGTAGGATGTTGTGCATGATGCCTGAGTAGGTGAGGATGCCGGTGTCCTGGTTCTTCGTGATCCTCAGCCAAGGGACCCACTGCTCGGCCGCCACCCGCATGTGTAAAGCGCCCTCCACGTCCAAGTCACTCATAGCACCCTCCATCCTCCGTACTTCGCGCTAGGCTCACTGTTGCTGCTGCTTCTGTGAGTATCCAGTAGCTGTACTTGTGTAAGTGTGTAGCTCTTTATTCATTGCACCGTCTTGACTACACTAAAGATTGGAGCCCCTCATAAACATTTACACACACACACACACACACACACACACACACACACACACACACACACACACACACACACACACACACACACACACACACACACACACACATAGTTTTCCCTGTACGTACATCTTTCAGATTAAGCAGTGTGAGGAAAGCAAGCATCGCAAAACTATGAAGTAGTAATCAAACCAAATGAAAGAGCAAGGTCAAGATGCACTACATCACTTCACCATTAGTCAAACGTCCTGTCTTAATCTACATGTATTTTTATTATATGAGAAGGAGGTTGCAAAAGACAAAGAGGAGAGATGAATACAACGTGGACAGTTATATGGAGAAGACAATGGGAGCAGTGAGGAGATTTGTTGGGTGTGTGAGTGTGTGTCTTGGCAGCTCAGAAGGGACGAATAACATGCATATGGCGGCATGCAGAGAGCGGGGAGACTGGGAATGAGTAAGCGTGACAGGTGGGTTAATGGATTGAGTGTGTGTGTGTGTGTGTGTGTGTGTGTGTGTGTGTGTGTGTGTGTGTGTGTGTGTGTGTGTGTGTGTGTGTGTGTGTGTGTGTGTGTGTGTGTGTGTGTGTGTGTGTGTGTGTGTGTGTATTATCTGGGACGTCATCTTGATCTGTCCTCTGGGTCAAAGGTGAGACTCTACAATAACACAGCTGTTTACTGCTTCATGTTTCCCATCTTTCTATACCTTTATTCGCTTTTCTTCTTTCTTGTTTCTTCTTCTATTCTATTATAATGTAGGAATATCACAGAATACCACGTGTGTGTGTGTGTGTGTGTGTGTGTGTGTGTGTGTGTGTGTGTGTGTGTGTGTGTCTAATTCACCACGGTCGTCTGCTGGTCACCCAGCCAGTCTTTCCCATTACGGAGCGAGCTCAGAGCTCATAGACCGATCTTCGGGTGAAACTGAGACTACGACACACACTCCACACACCGGGAAAGCGAAGGTCACAACCCCTCGAGCTACAACCCGTACCTATTTACTGCTAGGTGAACAGGGGCCACACATTAAGAGGCTTGCCCATTTGCCTCGCCGCTTTCCGGGACTCGAAACCGGGCCCTCTCGATTGTGAGTGGAGCGTGCTAACCACTACTCTACGCGGTGTGTGTGTGTGTGTGTGTGTGTGTGTGTGTGTGTGTGTGTGTGTGTATTATCTGGGGCGTCATCTTGATCTGTCCTCTGGGTAAAAGGTGAGACTCTACAATAACACAGCTGTTTACTGCTTCATGTTTCCCATCTTTCCATTCCTTCATTCGCTTTTCTTCTTTGTTTCTTCTCATATTTTATTGTAATGTTGGTATGCCACAAAATACGACATGTGTGTGTGTGTGTGTGTGTGTGTGTGTGTGTGTGTGTGTGTGTTTGGAATACAGTTCTACGCCTCTCAACATTTTTTTTAGGATATATATCGTCCGGATATCAATCAATGATCTAGCCTCGATTCAAAATGCAAATTTGCATAAATATAGGAGGTTGAGAGATACAAATGGATACATTTTATGCCAAGAA
>NC_059291.1:5354186-5421686 GCF_017591435.1 Portunus trituberculatus
TCATGCTATTTTTTTTTTTTCTTTATGCAGGAGAGAAGGCCAGCCAAGGGCAACAAAATATTGAAAAACGGCTCACTTGAGTGTTGGTTCTCTAACACCATAATAATATCTTTAAAAACCCTCGTAGTTTCAACTAAAGCCTCTCGACAGTAGTATTAGAGATAAGGTGAAATGTTTCAGATTGTAGTCCGATGAAAATCAAAGCTATCGTTATTCTTTGCTAACCTTTCTTGTTTAACAAACATGTAAACATTACCAAACTAAGCACACACTTAGTAAATAAATTATCTATACCCTCATAGCATAGTTTATAAAGACTCAAGGGTTGACTTTGGAAAATAAGTGTGTTTATGGAAAAATCATACCTCAGCTTTTCTTTTAATTGAAAGGCTTTTATACCAGCTTGGTGGCGTAATCACATGTGATTTCATCCTACCAGTATTCATTATTTATCTAAATGTTTATTTTTCTTAGCAATTTCATATGATCCTGTTTTCTTTTCTGTGGCGGCTTGTGATAATCACATGGCATTTAAAAACAAATCATTCTTATTCTTTTTCTTTCTTTTAAGTGGTATGTGTGTGTGTGTGTGTGTGTGTGTGTGTGTGTGTGTGTGTGTGTGTGTGTGTGTGTGTGTGTGTGTGTGTGTGTGTGTGTGTGTGTGTGTGTGTGTGTGTGTGTGTGTGTGTGTGTGTGTGTCATACAAAGACAGAATTTCTGTCACAATTACTCAACCCTCCTTTGGTGTTTCGTCAACATTCGATGAAGCTTAAACTTTCGTTGACAAACATTATAGAAATGCATTGTATAGATACGCTTTTGACCCGGAAGGAATCACTGCAATGCAAATATTCATGGTGGAGGTGATACAAGAATCTGGTGTTATTTCAAGAGGCGGCCTTCTCCGTCCCCGCCACCGCACGCCAGAATATAGTTCGATAGGCTTTCTTTCCCTTGGTCTCTCTTCGGTTGTCTCCTTTGGCAACATTTACTACTTGTCCACTTTGTACATCTTTTTCGGTCACATCCTAATCGCGCAAACGCTTGTAACGATAATGGTGGTGATACAAACGTTAAACTTTCTTATCACGGAGTAGTAAATTGACTCGAATGTTTTATCTACTAAAAAAGAAGAAAAAATAAATAAAATAAATCACTGTGTCAGTAGTTGCATTTTAGGATCAAAAGATAATATTTTTATAGGATAACATTATTAAGTGAACTAAATTAAAGTCTAGGTATGAAAATAACATGGTAAAAACAGAGTAAGTATCTGTGGATGAGAGGAGACTTGGGTGAAGGAGTGAAACTGGAACATAAACGACATCAAGAGAGTTTTTGCCTTTTAACATATGGGGTAAAAAGTAACTGAAAGTGGAGTTAAAGATCATGAAATAACCACTGAATAAAGTGCGTATCAAGGAATTGAGAGACGTTAGAAAGTTTGTTTAATAAGAGGATTAATTTAGCTTAACCTCTCCAGTACCATGATGCGTTCCCATATTCAGTCTGCTTACTGTTTGGTGATTTTATGCAGCTTCAGAAACTTATGTCGGGAGATTAAAATGGGGAAGACCCTGGCCTCCATAGACCCTTTTTAATGTCAATATAATGGTCTAATCCTACGCAAAACTCATGGTAAGAATGCGTCCCAGTACTGAAGGGGTTAAGAAAATATAACGGGACTATAGCCATGATTTTATAGGGCAGATTCATGGCCAATATGAAGACCCAAGAACGAGGACTGGAGATGGCGGGGACGCGAGATGGTGAAGTGGATGTGTGAAGATCCAAGAGAAGTACGTGGTTACATCGGAAGGATAATTAAAGGCGGACGTAACACTAGCACTTTTTCCGTCGTCTTCGACGATTTCCGTTTTTTTTTTTTCTTATCCTTATTGTTTTATATATATATATATATATATATATATATATATATATATATATATATATATATATATATATATATATATATATATATATATATATATATATATATATATATATATATATATATATATATATATATATATATATATATATATATATATATATATATATATATATATATATATATATATATATATATATATATATATATATATATATATATATATTTATTTATTTATTTTTTTTTTTTTACTGTTCTGTCAACTCTTTCCGTCGTCATGAGTCAGACGAAACGCACCGTTTTCCTCTGGCGTCAAATTTTAGTCAAATTAAGATCTATGGTTTCTAATCAACACTTTTATAATAAAATCTAGTTTCTTGTTAATTGGAATGATAATACAATCTTAAATTAATAGATTCTTGATAAGTAGATGTAAATATATATATATATATATATATATATATATATATATATATATATATATATATATATATATATATATATATATATCTTATATCTTATCTATGTGCCGTGCCCATGCAAACGTTGGTGACCATGGACTGCCACATTTCTCTGTCTCTTGTCATTTGTAGTATTTGTGCAGCTTTCCTTTCATCTCCAACTGTTCTTGTTATTCCATCCATGTATTTCTCCCTTTGTCTGCCTCTTGCTCTACAACCTGGGATTCTCCCTGTTAAGCTTAGGTCTTCTATCTTTCCTCTTCTCATAACATATCCTAAGAACCTCATCTGTCTTGCTCTTATCTTTACCATTATTTCTCTATCACAATCCAATCTTCTTAATACTTCTTCATTCGATATTCTCTCTGTCCAGGATATTTTCAAGAGCCTTCTCCAACACCACATTTCAAATGCATCTTCTTCTCCATTCTTTTATTCAATGTCCAGGCTTCTGTTCCATACAGTAACACTGACCATATATATGTTTTAACTGCTCTTGTCTTGTTTTTGCTGATATGTGGCAGTTAGTAAGAATATTTCTCATTTTCTGAAAAGCATTCTTTGCCTCACATTTTCTTCTTTTGATTTCTTCTACACATCTTCCATCTTCTGTAATGAAGCTTCCCAGGTAGCAGAATCTTCTTACCTGCTCTATGATCTTCTCATTCACTCTTACACTACACCTGGAACCTGTATCTTCTTACTGATAACCATCAACTCTATTTTATCTGTATTAATTGTTAGATCTTTTTCTTCACTTGCCTCCTTCACTGTTATCAAAATATCCTATAGTTTCTCCTGTGAGTCTGCAATCAGAACTATATCAACTGCATATCTTAAATTATTCATATTTCTTCCACCAATAACAAAACCTTCTTTATCTTCTATTGATCTCGTTATCATCTCACTGTATAGAGAAAACAGATCTTGAGAAAGAACACACCCGTCTTACTCCTCTTCTAATGTCCATCCAATCACTTTGGTCTGTTCCCACTCTTAACGCCACCTTCTGGTTCCAATATAGTTTGTATATCATCCTTAGATCTTTTCCATCTACTCCTATTCCCTTTAATATTTCCATAAGATCTTCATGTTTAACTCTGTCAAATGCTTTCTCATAATCTATGAAACATAAATACATATCTTTTTGCATCTCTATACTTCTTTCACTTAACATTCTTAATATGAAAATCGCGTTTCTCGTTCCTTTTCCTTCCACAAAGCCATATTGTTCTTCAGCTATCTTCCTTTTTATCTTACTTCTTATTCTTTCTAGCACAATTCTTAAAATTAATTTTAATACTTGACTCATTATACTTATAGTTCTATGTTTATTGCACTCTAAAGTTCCAGGTTTCTTTGGTATGGTTATAAATACTGATTGGTACATATCCTCACTGAGTTCGCCACTTTTGTATATTTTATTTGCAATTCTTGTGATGTTTTTCGTACTAAAATTATCGAGAGCACGCAGCATCTCTATTGCCACACCATCTTCCCCAACTGCCTTTCCTCCTTTCATTCTTCCCATTGCCTTCTCCACTTCATCTTCCCTGATATCCGGTCCAGTCATTTCTACACCCAGCTCTAACTGCTCTGGCCTCTCATCCCAGAACAATTCCTGTATGTACTCTTGCCATCTTTCAAGTACTTCCTGTTTTTCCATTGCCATCTCGCCATTCTTCTTCATTATTACCTCCCCCGTACGCAACCTTCTTCCAGTGAGTTCTTTCACTCTTTCATACATCATCTGAGTATCCCTATTTGCTAGCTCTTCTATTTCATCGCACTGTGCATTTATCCATCGCTTTTTTTTTTCAGCAGAACATCTGATCTTTATTTCTCTGTTTATTTCTCTATATCTTAATACATTTCTATGTTTGAACTTCCTTCTTTCTTCCATTAAATCCAGAATATCATCTGTCATCCATTTTTGTCTTGCACGCCTTTCTTTCTTTGGTATTATTTCCTTATCCACTTCTACATATGCTTTTTGTAAACAAGTCCATTTCCTTTCCAAGTCATCCCCATCCATGTCACTTTCATCTACAAGTTCTTCATATCTATTCTTTACTGCTACATTATAACGTTTTCTTATGTCATCTTTTCTCAATTCGTTTAAATTCATTATTGGTTCCCTTTTTCTTTTCTTTATGATTTTTAATCTTAAATTAACTATTGCCACCACTGGGTTTTGGTCGCTTTCACAATCTGCTCCAGGGTATGTTTTAGCATACTGAATCGCGTTTCTGAATCTCTTATTTATAGTTATATAATCTATTTGATTCCTATATATATATATATATATATATATATATATATATATATATATATATATATATATATATATATATATATATATATATATATATATATATATATATATATATATATATATATATATATATATGTGTGTGTATATATATATATATATATATATATATATATATATATATATATATATATATATATATATATATATTTGGTTTAGCAGTGAAAAGTGGTTCATTTCTCTGGGACTCTGACGCTCAAGGCAAAACTTTCAAGTAGCAACTGGACAAGATGAGCTGCTCGACAAAAGTTGACAGTCTTCACAAGTTGACAGAAAAAGTTGACGGAAAAGTGGTAGTGTGACGCCACCTTAAGCAGCGAAAGTTTCCAAGAAAGTACCAAAAAAAGTTCAGTGGTTTAGTCAATAGTCATGTCACGCGAGGAGAAAACCATGGAGGCGAATGGAAGAGGAAGATGGAAGGATGATATAACAAATGACATACAGTGGAAAAAAAAGATTGATGGAACAGGATACAGAAGACAGAAAAAGGTGGAAAAAGGTTAATAAGAAACAGCCTGCGATCCCTGATAGAAATGGATATAAGCAAGATAAATAAGAATACAAAGAAGTATAGTAATGGACCTTTTAACGATGTTTGCAGGGTGTTAGTGACTGTACTGGATGACTGGTATTGAAAAGATAATTCCATCCAGAGAGCAATTCGATCATAAGAGTGATGAATAGAGAGAGATAATCCATTTCCCCCTATTATTGAAACTTTTTTTTTTTACTACTGTATTAGCTACTATTAATCATGAAAACAACAGTGAAGCCTTTTTTCCTAACATCTTTTACCACCGCCAGCCATCAGTAGTCGGCAGAAGATGGAGAACTCAGTGGAGGTCCGAACACTTGTGTACTATTATACTGTACAAGGAGTTATTGCTGCTATAAACATTTAAACACCCCGCTCTGGTATGTACTCCTCCGCGACAACCGTATCACACTTATCCGCCAAGAATCTAGTTCATAAATATTGCTTTCATTAGTAATAAATCTTTCGTGGCATTCATAGTTAGTACTAGATAATCATTTCAATTAAAAATTTGAGCGGGATAGAGAGAAAAAAACATTTTATATAACAGGAACAGGAGTGGGAGAGCAAGAGCCTCCCTCAGTCTCACTCACTCGGCTGCTGAACGTGTAAGAGGACGGTAGTTGCTTCTTCCCGGGGCTCCTCCATGTGCCTCATTCTATGTCCTCAAGGGCTAATCCAACCTCCAAAATTTCTTCAATAAGACAGCCTCGGTCGTCAGTCCAGGTAAAGTGGCTCAAGGAGTGTTCAGTTTGGGGATGGGCGTTGGTGTGTTACGCTGAAGGAAAGTTTACATCGCCGCCCCAGTATTACTCATGGAGACCTGGGTGTTTTGGGTCATTATTGGTGGGGGTTTGCTCCTCATCGTTGTGTCTGTTTCCTGTGTCGTTGTACAGACCCAGAGTTCGGATAGTGTGCGTGGCTGTGATGTTAGGTTAGGTGGTGGCGAGTGGTTATGAAATCAGTAAGGTGTCAACTTTTTGGTATGTGATTTTGTTTTCACTGTCACACATTATATGACAAGTGTGACTGCAAGTTGTCACCCATAAGGAGTTCCTATGAGGTGTTTTGTGAAAGGAAGTACAGCATTTAGATGACATTCTGTACAAATTTGTGGAGTAATATGCATACACACATGTGCTGCTGTTTGCTGCATAATGATATATCCTGCATTTCTGAACAGTTTCAATGGGTACACATTCCAGTCCACTCACAGTTTGTTACAATCATCCAGTAATCTACATCTAAAGTTGACTGGCGTACCCATTTTCCTAGCTACCTTTTTCCTACTCTTCATTGTATTTTTCTGAGCTGGGAGCTAAGGGTGGCTAACCAGGTGAGTAAACAACAACAACTACTACTACTACTACTACTACTACTACTACTACTACTACTACTACCACCACCTCTTCTCTCTTCTTCTTCTTCTTCTTCTTCTTCTTCTTCTTCTTCTTCTTCTTCTTCTTCTTCTACTACTACTACTACTACTACTACTACTACTACTACTACTACTACTACTACTACTACTAACTACTTTTTTAAACTTACAACATAATAATATCAATGTAGCAGTGTAGAGTGGGAAAAAATAGTTGCCTTCCTTTTTTGGGTGTGTTAATGAAGAGTGAACATGGTGTAATCACTGATGTCTATAGGAAGAAAACTTTTAGTCTTATGACTTAACTATACATACTTTTTTCCCAACATTTATAAAATCAACTCAATTATAACTTTACTGAATTGGGCCTCTTGTCTATGTAGCTCCTGGATTAACTTTGATAAAGAGATCAACAGGTTAAAAGAATATTTTACATCCACCAGCATTACTTGAAAAACATGTAAAACAGTTATGTGCTGCAAGTTTAGCAACAGAGACAAAAGAATTGATGATAAGCCAGTTAGGTACCTCAGATTACCTTTCCAGGGTCATATCAGCTATCATACTAGGAAGGATTTGACTACTTTGTTATACAAACTTTATCCAGACTTAAATTTTAGATTTATTTTTGTTAACACAAATATGATTGGGTCTGTTTAGATATAAGGATAGGCTACCAGATTCCATATACTCAAACATAATTGTAAGATTGGATATATATATTGGCTCAACTTGCCCAAACTTAAAATTATGTATGTGTGAGCACAAGGGCATTTCTTTTACAACTGGCAAACATATCTCAGCTCCAGGTTGTTCTGTCATTAGAAACCATTCAAGTGAGTTAGGTCATATTTTTATGGAACAGGACTTTAAAATTTTATACAAAGCTGGGACAGTAACTAAGTTGAGAATTGCTGAATTGTTATGCATTTATGAATTGAAGCCTAACCTTAACAGTCAAGAATCGTCCATCCAATGAACTGCTTTTTTCATAGTCTTAACATGTCATATCTTTGTTTCTGTGCTTTAGGCTCTTTTGTTTTTAACTTTTCTAAGGTATTGTTTTTTTTACAACTATTAGTTTACATAAAAAAAAATTTCATTCTCTTCTAAGAATGATTAGGGATATAGTTTTTTTTTTTATTTGTAATAAGATGTTTTACATAACATAAGAGCAAGTTTTGCATTCAAGACCTCTCTTGTCCTGGAGTCTTCTTGATAGAGGGCATCATGTTCCCACTCATTTGTACACATGTTTTGCTGTGTGTTTGAAAATGGGATTGTGTGTGTCCTGAAATGTCACAACAAGCTGAAATGGTTTTCCTGTGACTTTTCTTCACCCTCTATACACACATGTATGTACATGCACACACATACTTATGTACCTACATCCATCCACACATATACAGATATACTTGTATGAAAAAGAAATAAAAAAACAATACATACACAATATTATGTAGACATGCAGATATGTGGACATTACACTTATAAAGATATACCCATACACAAACACTAAATAAAGAACATATACAGATGTACACATATACACAAAAGAAATACAACTTAGCAGTGGAGGGCAGCTCATTATTGAGGGTGTGCCATCACGAGGTGAAGCCATTTCTGGTGTATCACCCCCAGGATGTAGGCACTACTCTGGTGTGATTGTGATGACTACAGAGTTCCACAATTGTTCCGTCCTCAGGTGTAAACTAGATACTGAGCGCCTCCAAATGACAGCCAGAAATTTGATGTTAGAAACAAATGTCTCTGAGGGCCTAAACCACCGAGCCATGAGGATGTCCTTGTGACAGACACGAAGCCTTTGTATAGAAGAGACAATGTATCTGGTCCACAGGGAGTTACAGCATATGCTGTAACAGTAACTCCTGAACAGCTCCAGCTTCACCTCCCTAGTACAGAAGGAAAACCTCCTCAGAATAGTGGTTGCTACAGCTGTGGTCTTGTTGAGCTATTTCTTGACATCCAGATCATCTTTTGAGTCACTGTCCACCAACTGTAATGTTTATTATTCAGGAGTAGCTGGGTTTTTGGGTGGAACGACATTGCATTCCATCTTGGTGGTGTTGAACATGATGCCATGCTTCCTGGCATATGCCTTGCATCTTGCTATCAGGTTCTGAATTGAATCACCCAACAGAGCCGTGAGGACCATGTTGTCCACATAGTTCAGCGAGTTGATACAGTGATCATGGACAACCAACACCAGACCCTGCCAGGGAACCACTCGGGTATATGTTAAAGAAGTGTGGTGACAAAATATTGCCCTGTCTGATACCATTGGCTGCTTGACAGAGAGCTGTCCTTCCTTACCCTGAAGTCTTGTTCGGTGTACCACAGCACGAGTAAGTTCACCAGGTGACCTGGTGCCCATGGGTATACAGTTTGGTGAACAGCATCCAGTAGTTCACCCTGTCAAAGGCCTTGCTTGCATCAAGGAAGCACAGGTAGACTGGTGATCCCTTGCTGGTATAGTAGCCTATTACGTGCTTGATGGTCTACACACACAGCTCAGTGCTGTGACTTCTTATAAGTGAACTGAAAGTCAGCAGTAAGCAGGTTGTCCTGCAGCCAATGTAGGAAGGCCTTTTCACTGATTCTCGATAGTGTAGTGTGTAGATGGGAATGTTTCACAATTCTGGCTGATTTTTTGTGAAGTGGCTAGTCTTAACACCTTCTTGTGGGCAAATTTTATCCCAAACCTGTAGCATGTTATCTGTTATTCTTACATCGTTTTGAATGCCAAAAATTGAAATGTCAACTTTTCTTTTTTACACAGGAATGATTAATTTTATTTAGATCACATATCTTCCCAGTCGTGGTATGACAAACAGATGCATCTTTCCATGGGATATATATATATATATATATATATATATATATATATATATATATATATATATATATATATATATATATATATATATATATATATAGATAGATAGATAGATAGATAGATAGATAGATAGATATAATTTTTTTTTATGTTGAATCTGTTAAGTTTTCTGGATATTTTAGATAGCTAATATGGTTACTTTTCTTTTCTCTTATACCAGTTTGATTGTAGCTTTTTTCATCATATACACTTTATGGTTTGAGGAATTAATTCCCATTTGAAATTATTTATAATTCTGACAGTAATTTTTTAATATATGTATATGTATATATATTTTTTCTCTTTAATTAGCTCATTCAATCCCGTAACGATGCTTGAAAGTGACACACCTGTCTGATGGATAAGTAGGCACTGATTTTTCCTGGTGAAAGTCAGTTTGTTAGTGTGTGTATATGTCACATTTGTTACTGGCCAATTACAAAAGGTATGAAATTAATTTAACGAATCATTGCATTTTATGTGATCCTGAGTAGGAAGAAGCGACTAAATCTGAAATATTTTTAAGAGGCAGAGACTTGAGCCGGTGTGGGAGATGTCTGTCTGTGGTGGACAGAGTTTGTGTATAGTACTTTGAAAGGCCAGATTTCACCACATAGAAAAGTTATTACTAACTATTGATGTTGTGTTGTAAAATACAGGCAACCCCCGCTTAACGAAGGGGTTACATTCTTAAAAAAACATTCGTTAAGTGAAACTTCGTTAAGTGAACCGATTATAACAAGTTTAACCCCTGACTTGAACTTCCATTGAGAGTAAGCAAAGCGAGAATGCATCATAGTACAGTGATAGGTTTAATGAAAGTAAAAATTATGAAGTTAAACATTTAGGCAGTTTAATTTAAGTCATTATAATGTATACTAATGTATATATATACGTAACTTTATAATGTTGATGATCTTAAATTTATGAAGGGAGGGAGAGTGAAACGGGAAAGACTAACCGGCAGCCTGTGGAATGTAAACAAAGGGTGCATCATTGTATCACATACAAAACTTATGTACCACATTTCCACAAGGCTTTCCATTTTATCCATTGTAGTCACGACTTCAGGCGGTTCTTTTAGCTTGCAAGGAAGATATGGTCTCACCAGCCTTCTTAATAGAGTCTGCGGACTTGAAAATAGTAGAGACAGTAGATGGTGGCAAGCAATGCTATTAGTTTTCTCGCCTCTTGTGTCTGTGAATAATATTCAGCTTCACTTCAAGAGTAAGAGACTTCCTGGTCTCCTTAGCAATGGTAGACGACATTGCAGGGCGTTTTTGTAGTAACTTGAGCAAGGGAATACGAGCTGATTCTGATGCTGTTATTGTTTTGAACAGGGGTAGTGAGTGGTGCGCATGTTGTCCACGAGAGGCGCTGGTGTATTCAAAAGCCTGTCGGCTTGCATGATATAGCGGGCCTTTCAGACTTGGAAAAAATTACCTGGATAAAACTTCGTTAAAGCGAGTTTGGTGTTCGTTAAACGAGCAGATGGTAGTAAAATGAAACCTTCGTTGTAGCGAAATTTCGTTGTGTGAACTCTCGTTAAGCAGGGGTTGCCTGTACATACATGTTATTTTTACTTATTTATTTATTTATTTATTATTTTTTTATGTAGGAGGCAACTGGCATAAGTTAACAAAAATTGGAAGTAAGAAAGGCCCACTGAGGTGCCGATCATTATCATTTATTGTCATTTTCTCTGCATATGGCTTTTGTATTGTGTGCATTTGTCTGTAGTACTACGTTTGTCATTTTCAAATTACACAGTCCTATTATAACAATATCCCAGAAGTATTAGTCAAATACATGCCTTGGTCCATGTTAATTTTAACGAGATCATTGGCAGAAAAGACTATTGTTCCAACTGGGTTAAGATAATAGTACTGAAATGAGATATTCTCAGACTATCAAAAATACTCAGTTGTACAGTAAAATAGCAATTGCAACTCGGCAACCCTTTGTTTGTAAATGCGACTGATGAGTGCTTATTGTTGATTAAAGAAAAAGTCACTGAGAAATTGTTTACATACATAATTGATGAACACTCACACTATTGATATCCTGTTGATGTTACTTCATATCATCTACACAGCAGCCAAGTCACTAAAGTTTGTGGTAGTGGTAGTGATGAGGATTTCCATGTAGTCCATCTGGTCTGTTGGGGGGTGTGAGTGACAGGCTGACGCCACACAGTTACCCCCATAATGAAGTTTCATCTCCAAAGCTGGCAGCCATAATGTTTGTGATTGCACTGACAGCACAGACCATGACAGGTTAGAAAACACACTAACACTCATAATAAAGGCATGCTGAGGTGACTTTGTTGTTGATGAAGCAACATGATCTCTTAGATATGTCAATGTGACTGTATAATGATCGTTTGGGATGTGTGCATTTTGTAGCAGAAAGAAGTTTGAAAATTTTTCTGTATTTCTCATAGAATTGAGAACAATCCTGGTATTCTTCATCACATGATTGATCTCACCAGTGTCCCTGTTTGCCAGACAAACAATACACATATGTATTGCCATATATATATATATATATATATATATATATATATATATATATATATATATATATATATATATCAACAAAATGGTGTATTTCAAAGGAATAGTAATCAAATTATTGATTGTTAATTAAAGTGGGTGACACCTAATTTGTTAAAGCAGAGAAAAGTAAAACATTAATGAAGGGAAACTCACAATGCCAAACTTAAAGCATTACTATAGCAACATGTATAATTTACCTTTCCATATCTGAACATTTCAATCCTAAGCCTTTACTCCCACCATTTCAATGTCAATTACAGCTACCTATATCCACCTATTTTAGTTAGTCTCAGTGGAATATTATGTGTGTGTGTGTGTGTGTATATATATATATATATATATATATATATATATATATATATATATATATATATATATATATATATATATATATATATATATATATATATATATATGTATGTGTGTGTGTGTGTGTGTGTGTGTGTGTGTGTGTGTGTGAGAGAGAGAGAGAGAGAGAGAGAGAGAGAGAGAGAGAGAGAGAGAGAGAGAGATTAACACATATTTAGTTCTAATCATATTGCAGACTGAATGGATAAGTTATTAATCAGTGTAGGCCAGGGTGACTGCATGATAACCCGGCGAGGTGCAGAGTGAGCGGTGAGCAGTCTTCGTGGCTCGCGCCATGGTATTGATTACTGGCGGCTCAGGTGCCAGCTATAGTGCTGTGACAAATAGAAAAACTCGCCTATTGTTGTTTGGCTTTTGATTATGCAAAAGTATATTGAAAGGCATGACCATGAATAATCATTGATATCTTCAAGATCTTATCAGTTGCTGTCCTGCTCATGGTTAAGTAATATCGCGGCAATTGGCAACACTCGTGTGGGTTACCCAGCGCCTGTCACACATGCTCAATTCTGCTGCGGCCCTGACGTTGAAGAAGTATCTTGGTGTGTTGCTGCGTCTGTCGTTTGATTCTGCCAACATAAAGGTCTTCTTCAGTGTTTGACTTCGTAAGCCTGGTGGCCCACAGCACGTGTGGAGTGGGCTCACCCCCAGCCAGGTATTGGGCGGTACCCAGGTCCACACTGGAAGAGGCTAAAAGTGAAGTGCTTTGATCAGGCTCCATCACTACCGCCACCGCTCTCCGCCGCCTTACATCCTCCCAGAGATAAGACAGACGCATTGCCATTGCCATTTGCCAGTAATAGTGTTGACACTGGAGGCTGCGGGAAGCATTGTGATAGCGTAACGCCGCAGACGTCTTGAAGGGTCGCGTCAACGGCTATAATTCCAGCGCTAACAATGGAGGCACAAATGTCAGGCTGTTCCAAGGGCTACTGACAATTATTGGGAAAGCACGCCTACCCTGTATGGCGTGTTCTTGATAAATGGAATAAAAATCTAGGTAAGTTAAACGCTAAGTTTGGCCGTGTCAAGTTTTTGTCACTCGCTAATCATGGGTTGGATCAGCAATACACTGAACCGTCTCCAGCCCCGATAATGTTTGATAGGCACACCATTTTTTTTTTTTTTTGTGACATTACTGTTTATATTATTGTTGTTGCTGTTGTTAGTACTTAATATATTACGTAGTTATTGTTATTACCTGCCTTATCAATTTTTGTTGTCTACACTATAGCTTATCAAATTTGAAATGTACTATTGATAGAAGTGACAAGGCATGAGGTTCAGACGAGTTGTACTAGTACTTGAGTTCAGTCTATTATTTTAGATATTATGCTAATGAGGGTTGGTTTGATTCAAATCAAACATTTGTGAACGTTTGCCATCTCTTACAAGTGTTCAAATACACACACACACACACACACACACACACACACACACACACACACACACACACACAAAAAAAAAAAAAAAAGGAAAAGAAAACATCATTTTGGTGATAATAACAAAAGTTGTAATTATGAAGTTTGTTGAGCTTAATTGTTTTTAGGTAAATTAGTCATTTATATACTTTACCAAAAGCAGATATGATGAAAGTATTAGTCTTACTGACATGGTTTTTATGTGCAAAACTCATGTTGGGTAACGTGTATTCAACTATGAGTTCATTTAACTTTGGCCAAATTTGATATACTAAAATGGTTTCATAACACCCAAACAATTAGTAGTGCAAACTAACAAGGACTAATACAAAAAAAATTTTCAGATATGAAAATGATTGAATAAGAAAATCATGTTTAAATGAAATGAATAAATTATATATTTTTATAGAAAAATTCCTACCTTGATGCTAATGCAAACATGAAAAACTTCAAAAAATATTTAGTTAATCTGATTTTAAGTATCAGCGTGGGTGCAATTAAGATTTGGTGATGTGTGCTTGTGTGTGATGGTATGATATCAGATTATTCGTATAACATGAAGATTTGTTATGTAATGTGACTTCTAGACTAGTGACTTGTTTATATGTATTATATGTATTTAAATTTTTGCAAAGTAAGGAATGAATGCTGGAGAAATTAATTATGAAAAAATAAATATTTTTTGTCCTATCACCATGACACGGATGTATTATATGATAATTTATTTTCCCACCATGCAGGGACGATACTCGGGATCCCGTCTGGACCAGTGCACCTTCACACTCTACGGAGGCAACTGGAGGTTTACACTTAACGGTTTGCCACCGTGGTACTGAGGTTTGCTCTTAGTCTCCACTGTGAGGCTCAGCAGACCGTAACTAAGGTAAAGATCCTTTATAAGCAGCCTACATGTGATACAGGGTGGTGTGTACATCAGTTGGATTGTGTGTGGGGTGATTATCAATAGAAACATACATAAGATGTAGATTCCTGTGAAGTCCATGGCTGTGATGGATGGAACACCACCACTGTATTCCATGTGTTTGGAATAGTGATAAAATTGGTCCCTTGTTTCCTTTGCCTTCTTAGAAATCAAGATATATCCATTATCCCTATCCATTACATTGCTGTGCATTTTGTGTAGCCAGTCATTGTAAAAGATAGAAGTTCAAGTTAATGCCCATAACATTTTGTATTCAACACCTGTTCACCTGAAGACCCTATATTCCATTCTCTCTCTCTCTCTCTCTCTCTCTCTCTCTCTCTCTCTCTCTCTCTCTCTCTCTCTCTCTCTCTCTCTCTCTCTCTCTCCAATTCTGTAATTCTATAATTTTGCATTATGAATTGTAGATAGAATGTATTATACAGAATGAAAGCTTCTTTCCAAAATGAGAAAAGTTGAAGATTTATTAATAATCATTTATATTGATATTAGTGTTAGAGTGCATCATATTAAGAAATTCTCGAATGCTGTCAATAAGACCACAACTATTTCTTCCAGGCTGATACACATTTCCGTGGAGGTTACAAGAACCAAAAGAAAGCCATTTAAATTACTGATCCAAAAAAATTATTCCATCTAAAATCTACAAGCATGAAGCTGGAGTGTAATTTTTTTGCTGGGTCTGCCCATATCCTGAATGAGGAGACTGTCATGGATGTCATCAAGGAGAAGACCAAAGAGCTGGTGAGTATATAGTGAGAACATTCACTCTTGAGAAAATGTAAAAAAGTCCATGTCCACATTCTTCAGATTATTTTTATTATTATTTCTCTCTCTCTCTCTCTCTCTCTCTCTCTCTCTCTCTCTCTCTCTCTCTCTCTCTCTCTCTCTCTCTCTCTCTCTCTCAATATGGAAAACTGACTGACAGTCAGCTAATTTATTCTGAATTGCACTAATCTGCACTTCTTGCCTGGGGAAATGTGACTACACACAGTGTTACAGTGCCACCTTGTGATTCAAGTTTAATTGATTCTCTTTGGATGTTCGAATTGAGAATGTTTGAATTAGGAAGCAATTTATCCCATTGAAACTAATGTAAAATCAATTAATCTTTTCCAGGCCACAAAATTCTCATACTGTAATTTTTCTTGTATTTTTATGTGTTTATGATGTGCCCTAAGTGCAGATCACTCGTTGACCAGATATATTGTTGACACATGCATTAGATAGTAGTTGCTGGCACAGCTAGATGGTGGCAGAGGGGTGAAGGATGATTACTGACTGTATGGCAAATCCCCCTCCGTAAGAACAGAGGGCAACTCAATTTTTTATTCTTGTCTCTCATGTGTTTCTTCTCACTTTGGTCTCTTGTAAGGTTTTTCACTTTTTTTTTTTTTTTTTTCTCTCCTCTCTCCAAAAGAAAGCTATCCAGAGTGATTGTCTCCTTTTGTTTTGGAGAAGTTTCTAAAAGTGAGGCATAACATTGTCATTCATAAGATTCACCACTGTTGCTCACAGTCTGGTGAGGATGATGCTTTACAATAAATATCTGCAGCATACTCCACATGCCGCACATTTTATGGACCTCATCACTTGAAAATTCTTCCCCTTCTTCCTCATCCTTTGATGAACTTTCCATTGCCTGCTCTATATCGTTTACATTTTCATTCTTCATTTCATTTATCAAAATAAACTGTACCTTATTGTTCAGCTTTTTCAAAAATTTCAGACTTTTTGTTTTAATTTACTAAACACTCCTTTAGCCACATTTACATTTTAGAAATGTACAAATTGTATACTTGGTCATTTCATACTTTTAAGGCCAGGTCAGAAACATGGAACTTCACTCATGTGTTTTCATATAATTTCCTTCTTCATTTCCAATCTTACCGCCACTTGCACTATCACTTTTCCTTTTCTTGTAAGCCATAATGAGGGCTAATTTCAAGAAAATATGGCAAAAACATTAAGAATAACAAAGAGAAGTGTGCACAGCAGCAAAAGAGGGCAAGTGTGACTAAAGTCTGACAGGAACAGGCTTCCACAACATATTTTAGAAAACGACACAGTAGACTCTCACTTAGCAGCACAACACCCCAACATAAACACATACACTTGATTCACTTCCCTCCAATCCAGACCTGGGCACCCCCTCCCCCACCAACCAACTTTTATATATGAGTGTTATTCACCAGAACTGGTGCCCTGCACATTAATTATCAGAATAAGAATCAGAATCTGATTAATAGAGTAGTGTCGTCTGCAATGATTTGTTTACGTTTGAATCACATGCCAAGTTCGAATTGGAAAACAAAAATTGTTCACTAAATGTATTCAGATTGGGAGATGTTCAAATTGAAAGGCATTTGAACCACAATGTACCACTGTATACTTATTGGTAATTTCAAGTTGCTATCCATATGCAATGTTTATCTGTAAGTATGTGTCCATAATTATGGCTCATCTTGTTATGGAATACTGTAAGCTGTAGAAATCATGATTGAATAACTCACAAATATCTTGCATGCATGTGCTGAGTTGTTGCATCTATTATCAGGTCATACTTTTAATTTCAAAACCTGGCAAAACACCTCAAAATGCATATGTACATGTAACATTTTCCACCTCTACTTTTACTTCTTACTATATCTGCAGAAACTTGTCTAACATCCTGTATTTATGATAGGATGGAGACTTTTTTTTTTTTTTATGCTATGTTTTTTTCATGCAATATGGAAACTTTTCCTTGCACAGTAGAAGTTGAGTATTAAATAGATAAACTGATTATCTACAGGAACAGGAAGACCCCTTTTATATACTAGATGTTGGAGATATTGTTCAGAAGATCAAGGTGTGGAAGTTGAAGCTGCCTCGAGTGAAGCCTTTTTATGGTGAGTTATTTCAGTCTGTGAAGCTTTCATATTACAAAAGTTGATTTGTTGAAGGAGCCTTTAAGGAACTATTTCCTTAATGGTGTTTTGCTGCTGTTTCATTCTTAATTCAATATCATTCTGGCATTAAATTTTGCCATGAAGCAGCAAGCTTCAAAAAGTACATTGCTTGTAGTATTCCTTGATAGATTAAAAAGCATAAATCAGTAAATTTTGCATGTGGCATGGATTTTTAATTTGTTTTAATTGAATTTTTTTTTTTTTTTTTTTCCCAAGGCCAGAACACTCCATTTATATATCCCATAGTTATATTTTTGAATCCATAGATCTAATGTTTAGGGGATCAAATTATATTTTGATGATGCATTATTATTTTCCTAAATGTATGATTCTATTCTCTCAACAGCTATGAAGTGTAATGACCACCCAACTGTTCTGGAAATTCTTGCTGCTTTAGGAATTGGTTTTGATTGTGCATCCAAGGTATGGAACAGAGTTTGTCTAGGATTTTTATTTTGATTTGAAGTTTTGCATTTGATAAAAAGAAAAAGTAACAAACAATTTGATACTTAAAAGTGACAAAATCAACTAGCAATAATGTTTTTGTATATTATTCACATTTGTAGTTTTGTGATAATTTAGTTCCTTTGATTTCTAGTTTACCTTTAGAAAATCAATCTTACTCTCAATGTAGTGAGCCTTTATGTTATTTATTTTGATTAATGGCTCGTTAAGGACATTACTAGTTTTATTGTTTACACTGACTGCATATGTATTTGTAAATCTTTTCTCAGACTGAAATTCAAAAGATCCTTGAGCTGGGAGTTGACCAGTCCCGTATCATCTATGCCAACCCCTGCAAGCCAGCCTCCCACCTGCGTCTGGCAGCTAAATTGCAAGTCCCACTTATGACCTTTGACAATGAGACTGAACTTCACAAGATCAAGGCTTACTATCCTGATGCAAAGTAAGTGCAGTAACTCTTTATAGTCAGTGTTTCCTAAAGAAATAAAAAAAGCGCAATAATTTCTCAAATGTGCCAGTGTCTGAATGAAGTTTTATCATTCATTTGTGAGTCATTCATCTTTACCTTGGCCAACTTCTTTCCTAGTCTCAGATTTCATGTCTTATATCTATAAAGTGCATTTGGTACTACTACTACACTCGACCCTCGAAACAACGGACCTCCCATCAACGGATTTCGGAAACTACGGACAAATTCTAGAGTCCGGTTTAATCTACGGACGAATATTAAAATGCGTGCGATTGTCCGTTCCCGGCAAATTATTGTCCAGTAGGTGGCGGGTTGGTCGCGTCATCAGCTGTTGGCCGCCATGTTTTATCTTCAGTCCATGCGTTTTCAACCAACAGCATTAATATTCATTAAACTGACCATGTTCATGTCATCTATTTCAGGTTATTGTTGTACTTAATGCTTTGTAATACTGCTTGAATGATTTCTTAATGATTACACAGTATTTTATGTACATTTTATACAGTTGTTTACTTACTTTTGCAAAGAACGGACTTTTGCAATCTACGGACAGGGTCATGCACGCATTTGTCCGTTGTTTCGAGGGTTGAGTGTACTACTACTTTGTTAATTCTCTCTCTCTCTCTCTCTCTCTCTCTCTCTCTCTCTCTCTCTCTCTCTCTCTCTCTCTCTCTCTCTCTCTCTCTCTCTCTCTCTCTCTCTCTCTCTCTCTCTCTCTCTCTGAATTTGATCTTGCCAGTGTATCTCATCTAATAATTACCACAAAACTCCATCCTCTAATAAGATTCATTTGTCATTCCTTTCATAATTTTTTCCTTCTGGTCAGAATAGTCCAACTGTTTTCTTGTAATGTGGTCAGTCCCAAGTTTGCTTTATCTATTTTTGTGGTCTTGTTTGGTCAATTATGTGGATATTGATTTTATGTGTGATATTTTTTAAGTTGTCCATTTCTCCATTGTTACATTTACAATTTCTTAATTTTCAGACTTGTTATCCGAATTCGTGTTGACAGTGATGCACTGTGTCACTTAGGCGTAAAGTTTGGAGTGTTTCCTGAAGATGCAGAAGCACTTATGGTTGCTGCTCACGATCTTGGATTGAATGTAGTTGGAGTGTCTTTTCATGTTGGCTCAGGTTGCCGTGATCCTTCTGTGTTCTACCGAGCAATTGCTTCATCTAAAATGGTTAGTTTATCAGAATGATTTGATTTTTATTTTAAGTAGCTAATAGATTGTTTTTAGGAATATTGGAAGCTTTTTTGTGACATTTTTGCAAGTAGGTAAATCTTATCTACATTTTTAAAGAAAATTTGTTTAATATATGTATGATAATTATTCCCCTCTTCTACTTTTAACATCCTCATTCTGTTCCTACTGTAATTCTAAACTAGAAATTTCATATCTCCACTCATGCCAAAATAGCTTCTGAATAGGAAAAATGGCACTAACCTCTTCATTCCGGGTAATAGAAAACGGCTCTTGGCACTGTATCTGGGATGGGGGATACCTGACCAGATATTCTCTCTCTCTCTCTCTCTCTCTCTCTCTCTCTCTCTCTCTCTCTCTCTCTCTCTCTCTCTCTCTCTCTCTCTCTCCAGAAATAAGACTGATAATAGTAAGTGATTTTTCATACTGGGACATTATGTAAGCCTATGTAAATATTAGAGAAAAATAATTAGTTTGCCTGTTCTTTGCCTTTTTCTGAAAATCACAAATGACAAAATTTTTATTTTTATGGTAAACTAATCTATTGGTTCCATAAAAAATAAACATAATAAAATTATTGATCTACATTCTGAAAGATCTCATACAGTATCTGGAGAAAAAAGCACACCATCTTAGCAGAACACAGCTACAACTCAGTATACATGCCCTCAGATATGTCAAGAGTGCTCTGAAGACATAAAATATGCATCCTCGTGTAGAAGGGGTTAAGAAACCTCGTTAATGTCAGCTATTATTTACATTATTACTGATTTTCCTTCCAGGTCTTTGAAAAAGCTGTGGATCTTGGATTCAGTCCTTACTTGTTGGATATTGGCGGTGGTTTTCCTGGATCAACCAGCTCTTGTCTTGATGAATTTGCCGAGCCCATCAATAGAGCCTTGGATATGTTCTTCCCAGAAGGTTGTGGTGTTGAGGTAATATAAAGTCAGTGTACTCTGAAATTGTCTAGTCAGCTTGCTGTGTTTCTGATATTTATTTATGTAGACCTATCCTAATATAATGACATCTTTTAAAGATTTTGTTAAACAGATGGAAATTAAAGCTGGACAAGTAGATGATGGTAATGGATAGGCTCTGATTATGGTTTGTTCCTTGGTAATGAATTGCTCTCTCTCTCTCTCTCTCTCTCTCTCTCTCTCTCTCTCTCTCTCTCTCTCTCTCTCTCTCTCTCTCTCTCTCTCTCTCTCTCTCTCTCTCTCTCTCTCTCTCTCTCTCTCTCTCTCAATTCAGAGATTACAAAATGAAGTCAGTAGCAAAATATAGCTGGTACTTTAACAAAGTTATAAAAATTTTTAGACCTGTAACACTGGTCCACATGTAGAAGCATATGTTTCAACTTTTCATTTGATGCCCATTTTGTTATTGAAAATACTAGTAAAATATTATCTCTCTTAGATCATTGCAGAACCAGGTCGTTATGTAGTGGCCTCTGCCTTCACCCTGGCAACAAGCATCATTGCAAAGAGGGAAGTTAATGATGCCAATGGGTCACTGGAGTCCATCATGTACTACATCAATGATGGGGTCTATGGATCCTTTAATGGCATTCTCTATGAAGACATGAAATGCCGTGCTGTTTTGCTTGAGGTATTTCTATTAATCTGATACATGTGGAAGAAATAGGTTATACATCATTGTTTTGAAGTGGAATTGTAATGATAACCAGGCCTTACATGTATCTAGCTAAGTATCTCACATACACTATAGTAAAACTAAATTGTACTGACCCGTAAGGTGTTGTTTGCCATTCTGCCAGATTTCCAACCAAAACATTCAGCCTATACCACTCGAGGTTCTTTAATCACTGTATTATCAACAAGCGGCGTTCTGAGAATATTCTGACTATTTCATTAAATAGCAGGTGATACAAATAAGTGTTATATACCAAATCAAATGAAGGTATTTCATAAATATGTATGACGATGTGGCATGTCAGGACGGGCGACGTTGCCAGACGACCCGAGGCGGGATTTCCCCTGGGGGAAGGGGGAGGAGTCAGGTCACCACGCAGGTGCAAATCGACTTGCTTCTCATTTGGTCGCCACTATGGAAGGATACACTGACGCATCCTCGTCTATGTGTTGTACAGCCAAACCAAGAAGTTTGTCTACAGAATTAATAAATAAAGCTTGCAAGGACCACTTTTACCAATAAATCAAGCGAGGAAGAGGATAGCAGATGCAGCTGGTATCACAGTGAAGAGGTTTTGTCCTAGTGCAAACAAGATATACACCACAAAGCATCACAACCTTATCAGCGTTTCTTTTCCCCAGTCATTATATTATACTGGGTATCTCGAGAGGACATAATAGTTAATATTTGGTAAATTATCAGCCTCATTTTCACTTTTATAACCAGCACCTTAACTATATTTGATTTATCTATGGCATCTTCTTGTCTTGTCCATCACATATTTTTTTTTAGCGAAGTCATGCATTAAAATAAAGAACAGTTATTTTGTTTTCCTTGAAGTAATGAGAGATATGGCAGCGTCGCACAGATTATAGGCCTAGCCCTACGGGTCAATACAATTTAGTTTTACTAGAGTATATATATTTGCATTCTTCTATGAACATACATGTAGCTAGTTAGTATATATATAGCTTGGTGAAAACTCCTACTTGGATAATTTTTTACGAAGATTTAAACAGAGCATGTTAAAGCATCTGTATATATAGACAGTAATGGCATTCCCACATACTCCCTCCTTGCTCCACCTTCTACATAATATGCCAACAACAATGGCAGGACTTAAATATTCAATTTGTTCACAAATCAGCATTTGTCCTAGTAATTATAAGAACTTAGAAGTAATGCATTATTCATCAATGATAAAAGTACAAAAAAAAATTGTCCCTTGCTTGATATTGGTGTATGAAATTGAGTTTACTGTTATGTGTTTTCATCCATATTGTGGAAGCATTCACCATTTTCTATGACAACCCTTCTTTGATACTGTTTAGGTCACATGCACTTACTAGTATAAAGTATAGTTCATTTGAAAACAAGAGATGGTTTTTGTAACCAGTCAATCTACTTGTTGCAGAAACATGATGAAGAAACTCATGTGCCATGCTCTGTTTGGGGACCAACCTGTGATGGTATAGACCAAATAGCATCAGAGATCAGTCTTCCTAGGCTGCCTTGTGGAGAGTGGCTGGTGTGGCCTGAGATGGGTGCCTACACTCTTGTTGCTGCTGGAACCTTCAATGGCTTTCCTGTTCCGAAAGTCTTTGTTGTTGTTCCTCATCATACATGGTAAGCTAACTGTGGTGTATTATTTTCAGGCAAAAATATAAGATTAATCATGATTGTTATCATTAACTTCTATCAAGGACTTTCAATAATTAATTTTAGGGAGTTAATTAAGATATAATACCATACTGATTTATAGTAATTCACAATCTCCTTTCTCACAACATAGTGCATCACCACAAAGTTACTGAAATATCATTGTCTTTTCAGACTAAAATGATTATCCACATAAATCATTACAAGCAAAGGCATGTTCATATATTCATTTTTAACAGTATTGATTTTGCTACAACTTGTCAAGCTACATTTTTGTGTAACATATTTATCCTGTTAACTTGTTAAGCAACATTATTATGGAACATGGCTATCATGTTCGTGATTTTCTACAACATTCCTCAGGACATCATATGATATGATGTGTCTAGTTTACTTGCAGCTAGGATTTAGTGTATTTCCTTTTATAATTGTATGAGCTAACTTAATCTTATTCCTTTTTTATTGTAATTTAGATTTCATTTTCAGAAAGTAGAAGAGTTTATCGCTTAAAACAGCTAATTGTCTTTGATAGGTTGTACTTGGAAGAACATCTTGGTTGCAGTTTTTCCTTGGCATCAGTTGAGGTTGAGAATGAAAAACCTTTCTTAGCCAAAGATCAACATAAGATGGATGGGTCATTGGCAGTGACAAAGAATGCTGCCACTCCCTATATTTGTGCTGCCAACACCTTGGGCTCTGTTACCATGGAAGACCATATGGCACAACTGTCACTCTTTGGCATCGGTGAAATGTAAGGATCAACTAGCCAGAATTGTAGAAAAGCAGAGGGATATTTTTATGTATGCAGCTTTTCAAGGTGGTTATCAAGAAATGACGTACAAGTCTGTTATGCAAGTTTGCTCCATTATGAGTATGTCTTATAAATTTGTTGGCTCTTATTTAACAACAAAAATTGAGGTTAGTATATAAAATCTTGTTGACATCAGAACCTTGTTCCTTGTACATTTAGATAAGTTGACACAAGAAGAAACATCTGCAGTGGTTATTGTGATTATAACAGTTGCTTGCATGCAAATTTTACTAACATCTAAGTTTGACATTATTTATTCATGATGGATAACTTGCATTACTTTAACTTGTACTGAAAAGCCTTTCTTAACTTAGGTGTATTTGATAACTCATCGTGAAAAGTTTAGTTTGTTGAAAATTTTGCTCTGCTTAGGATCTGGTTTTGGGAAACATGCAACGTAAACTTTTACAGGAGATCATTCAGTCAGTATATTTTGTTGTTTAAATTTTGTGTATTGCCAGAGCAAACATCACAGTATTTTATTGTAAATTATTTCAATTTAGTGTGATTTAAGAATATTCAAATCCATGCTACATTTTGTTTTCCATCTGTGGTTGCAGGAATAACATTTGTGAATGAAAATTTTTTTGAAGTTCTAGAACATTAGGTGATGGCTCCTGGCAGTACTTAATAGACAGCTTATACATTACTGCTTATAGAACATCTTCAGGAGTTTTAGATTGATCCTGTAGTCTACCTTATTCAGGCTGTGTAAAAACAACAAAAAGATCCGAAGTGATTAGATCATGTAATTGCAGATCATCTTCCAGTATTGACATATCCATTTGGCTCCACTTCCAGCTTAATGATATCAAAGGTTTTCTTCTGGAACTTGTAACCCCATGGCAATGTGTATCAATGCCTAGCTTACGGTACTGCTTAGCAGTACTATTTAATTAGATTGGCAAATTAAATATATTAAATTTAGGTTGTGGTTTGTATTTGCACCCATTTTCAAGTGATTTTAAACTAGGAATTTGAAATAAGGTGTGTGAAGAGATTGTGGGGCTTCAATGTTTTAGTAAGTGCTTGATATTGATGTACTTTTTACCAATTGGGCACACATTTGTTTATTTTATGTTAATTTTACTGTTTTTGTTTAGTGCATTTTTGTTTTTATTTCAGGAACCTCTGAATTTTCATCAGTTAATTGTAGACATCACTTTACCATACATGTATGGCAAACAGCATATTCTTATAACTTCATTCAAGGATCTGGCTATATGTCAGGATTTCACTCTGCAGCAGCTAACTTACTTAAGAAGAGAGTTGGAAACATAATGAGATGCTTCTGACCCAAAAATGACCTAAAATGAACATCAGCTGCCACCACTGCTACCCACAGTGAGTAAGTAGGATGTTGGGGCTTTCTTCATTGCTCACACCATACTATAGAACAGGTGTTCTCAACTTTTTTCTCATGAAGAATCCCTTTAGTGATAAGACCTTCTGCCTGAACCTCTAGTAATTGCACATCAAACATCGTTGACTTAGTGACTAACATTAACTCAATATGCAATGGTGCTGCAAAGAATATTAGATTAACCATGTAACTAACCATGGAATGTTAATTTAGTGACTGACACTAGCTCAATATGCAGTGTTATCACAAAGGATGCTATTAGATCAGCCATCAAAGTATCCCTGAAAATAATTTTGTGAATCATTGGAGGGTTCATGAACCCCAGTTTGAGAATTCCTGCTGTAGAACTTTACAAGTATACTCATACACAAGAAATTTATGTTATAGTACAGATCCCAGACAAGACTACCACACTGGCCAGGTAAGTGCTGGATTTAGAATCTATGAATGAACTATGCTTGGTGCCTATTCCACAAATCAAGCTATCTCGTAAGTTTATTCACACTATGAATCTCATTGCCACTTTATAGAACGGGGAAATGGTTAAGTTAGGTCTTCAGCCCAGCACCGTCCTTGGATACAATATAGAACAAAGAATGCAAAAGATGGTATACTAGTGTATAGAGTGAAATTAATAGTGTTTAGTATAGTGTCATCTACTATTCATTCACAAATATTTTTGACATTAAAAAGCACCTCAATGTTGCATGTGTAAATTCCTTTTTTGACTTGAGGGAAAGGGGAGGCAGTGGCATATTGGATAAGGTGGTGAGCGTGAGATCGGGCAGACGTCCGTTCGTAGGTTTGAATCCCACCATGTGCTGTCATGAAACTATCATTTGTCGAGTGGTTTAAAGATACATGTCACCATAATACCCAGGTTGCCTTACACCAAAGATGTTCTTGAGTGGTGATATCACTAATATGGATACCACTATGAATAAATTTGCCTGCGACGGTAATGGGTAGAAGCTGGTTAGCACTTCCCATACTCTTCAGGTATACTTACTATACCTACAGGCACTATAGGCTATAGCCAAAAAAAAAAAAAAAAAAATTGAATGGTGGAGGGGAAAGATGATTTATTGGAATGATGGAAATAAATGCCTTAGTAAAACTGAGAATCAAGGATACTTTAACTTGGATAATTATATGAATGGAAAGGCTTAAGCTTGTGTGTGTAATAAGAAAAGATGAGGAAGTGGAGTAGTGAATGAGAATATGATTACCTGGTGAAGTTTTGTGTAAAATAACTTCTTTATGAGATGGTAGACAATCTTCCAACATAAAATAATGTGCAGATACACAGAGGACGGATGAAGGTCGTGGAACCATGCGAGCTTTGGGATCCGAGGGGTCTCAAACGCACGGGTTCGAATCCTGTTTACGGTCTGAGTGCAGGTTGGGCTTCCTCACTCAGGGCAAGGGTTTTCTAGCGGTTGGGCTTTGAGATAGGAGGTACTCTAAAAAGTATTCCCTTTAGCCCATAAATTCCCGTGAAAAGCCCACATGGTATAAATAATAAAAAAAAAACTGCTTAGTTGACTAAGTAAAGATGGATGAGACAAAGGATGTGGCACAGAGAGAGAGAGAGAGAGATATGAATAAAGTTATATAATGGTAGATGTTATGTATTAAAATGAGAAGACCTGGGAATATGGTAGAAAGAAAGAAAACAGCAGTGACATGTGGGCAAGGCAGGAATGAGTATAGAGTGGAATAGGAGACAGGTGGGTTTTTTTCTCTCCCATAGAAAAAATAAAAAAAAAGCTGGGAAAGGAAAAATGCCTTCTTAACATTTTTCACTTAATTTGAACAATCCAATATCGATTTGCCAAACACTCATTTGAGTACCATGACGTGTTTCCATGTTCGTTCTGCTTACTATTTAGTGATTTTATAAAGCTTCAGAAACTCATGTGTGGATTAAAATAGTGAAGACTGTGGCCATTAATCTTCTGACCTCCATAGACACTTCCTCATGTCAATAAAATGGTCTAATCGTACACAAATCTCAAGGTAAAAATGTGTCCCAGTACTAAAATCGGTAAGGTTTGAACACTTAGATACCCATTTTGCTGCCATAGTCGAGAAAAGGTTTAATACAAAAGCTTCAGCTAAGGTTTGAGTGGAGAAACAAAGTGTGGAGAAGAGAGCAATGTAATGGAGGTCACACACCGGTAAATACAGCTCGGGTGGACAAATTATTTCTTTGCCACCAATGTAGCGAGTGAGTGGAACAAGTGTGGAAGTCTCAGCCGCGCAGTGCAACATGATTTGCGTGTTCGGAAAAAAAAAGAAAGAAAGCGAACAACGAAACACCTCGACCTCTTAGTAAGTGGGCGATATATAAAGGAGGACGTCCATGAAGCGCAGGTGTTGTTATTTAAAAGCAATTTCCCGAGTAGAACACTTGTCAGTAAAGATGGAGATGATTCTTGTTCTTACGCAGTGTACGTGTAAGGACAGGTCAATTCTCTCTCTCTCTCTCTCTCTCTCTCTCATAATCTATATGGGTCAGGACAAGCGTGTCGCGGAGGCTGCGGTGAGATGGTGCCGAGGCGAGGGACGGGACGGCCCACCAACACACAAGACTCACACTGTTGAGGGTCACTGAGGCGAGTCTTCATCAAAAACGAAATTGAGGAGCGAGTGGGACGTGGACATAGACGAGTACGTGGTCCTGTTTCTCTTCCTCATCTGCCACTCATCTCCAAGTCTTCACTCCTCTCATATTCCTCATCCCGCGCTACCCACTTCCCGCTCCTTTTTTTCGTCATACTTCTCCCCTCACAACCCATACGCTGCTTAGCCCTTACATCGCTTTTTTCTTCTGTTTTCTGCGGTGGCCGTCGGAATTGTATTTCCTCACTTACCTATTCATTATTTTGTTATCTGTTCCGTACTCCTTTGCCGTTCACTCGCCACTTGTTCGTGCCTCGAAGTTTGTCCTGTTGTCCTCTTTGGCTGTACGAGTAACTTGGCTCCTCGATCTCGCTTTCGTGCATACCCAATCCATTTTCCGGTGGTTGATCTCCACAAATTTTACTGATGTTCATTTGAGTATTCATTAAATCCAAAATCGTTTGACAGACAGACACTCATGAAAATATATATATTTTTTCGTAAATTCATGTTTCCGAAATATTTCGTAGAAGCGTATTAATGAATTGCTTCCACTTGGCAACCATTTTTGAAAAAACGTTTCGTCCGTCCATCTTTTCTGTGTTAGATGAAGGAAAGTGGATCTTGACAAACACTGACACCCCAAAGTACAATTAGCAGAATGTGTAATCCCTATGAGGAGCGGAAACTTCCTCATGCAACCCAACCTACGTGACAATGTCTTCGCTCTCCATCTCGTCAAGCGGCTTCTCCGTTGTTATAATGCAAAGTAATATGATGCTGTGGTGCTCAAGTATAAACCTATAAGATAAATTTCCACTTGTTACTGAAACTGAACTGAGATAATAATACTTGTAAAAATGTGTGTGTGTGTGTGTGTGTGTGTGTGTGTGTGTGTGTGTGTGTGTGTTTCACTTTCACTGTTTGATCTGCTGCAGTCTCTGACGAGACAGCCAGACGTTACCCTACGGAACGAGCTCAGAGCTCATTATTTCCGATCTTGGGATAGGTCTGAGACCAGGCACACACCACACACCGGGACAACAAGGTCACAACTCCTCGATTTACATCCCGTACCTACTCACTGCTAGATGAACAGGGGCTACACGTGAAAGGAGACACACCCAAATATCTCCACCCGGCCGGGGAATCGAACCCCGGTCCTCTGGCTTGTGAAGCCAGCGCTTTAACCACTGTGTGTGTGTGTGTGTGTGTGTGTGTGTGTGTGTGTGTGTGTGTGTGTGTGTGTGTGTGCGCAATACGTAATATAAGATTGGAGCAGATTGCAAAATAATGTTCAGCAGTAAGCCTGCAAAGTCTTATGTACAAATGTCGTATATTGGTATGCCTTTTCAGCCTCAGTGACATCAGTAGCCACTGGCCAGCATTTTGTCACGCTCACTTTCCCTCTCAGGCCGTCATGGGTGAAGTCGACTTCTCGGTTAAATAAGGGACGAGGAGAATTGTATTTTCATGTGCTTCAAAGAGTCGTAGTTTAATTTCCGTTTTGAAGGGTTTGCTTAGCTCTCCCTAGCTGGCGCCCCGCCGGGCTCAGAGGTAAAGGAACAGTGGAAAACTTGTTGGTGTTCTCTCTCCGCGAACATCATCAGGCAGTCAGTCTCCTTGGATTTTTTCCTGAGGGACACGAGGAACATCATTGCAGTGTTGGCCCATCATGTAAGGACAGCGAGGCCACCATGTACACACCGGGTTAGTGGCCGCAGGGCATTAATAAAGCGTTGAGCGGTCGCCCAGGCAAACCAGTGGTTCTCGGAGTCACCCTTTACAGCGTGGCCGAGCCCTCTGTGGCTGCTGTGCTCCCGGCGGCGTACAGGGGAAGGGCGGGGGTGGCTTGGACTCGGCGACAACTACTCACACTTTCCAAATAAATCGAAGTGATTTTATAGAGAATACGTTAGAAGTGAATATGCGAATCTCACCTTTCCCAACAACAGGGACGTGTTCCACCTTTTTTGTTTTTCATATACTGACGGCGTCATTTTAATCTCTAGTAAGACTCGCCACATGTAAATGTTTCAGTGAGGAGTATTTGATAATAATATATATCTATATCTATATATATATATATATATATATATATATATATATATATATATATATATATATATATATATCAATTGTTCTTTTCTTTTAGTCAGTGAAGAAATGAGCGAGAGTGTAGTTAGACGGGCACTGCATGGTGCCTCATGGGGCGCCATCGCTCTGCTGGATGGAGGGAGGGAAGGTGGGTGGTGGGGTGGTGGGTGGTGGGTGAAGATTATATGAGAAATTTAAGACGAAGGTCGTGTGTCGGTGGTAACAATGTGCAGCACTTATTGTGGGCTGAATTTTACTGCCACAGAGGACAAGACCAGCTAGGTGGAGCCAGCGCGGTGGATGGCGCTCGGTGCAAGGCTCATGTTTACGCCAGCCTGCTGGGACTCACGTTTCATGAATTCGCCTTCAAAATATGAAATCTAAGTAATCAGTTACAGCACTAATGAATATATTCTGCCTCATGATGCTTAACGTACGTACTTACCGACATTATATATATATATATATATATATATATATATATATATATATATATATATATATATATATATATATATATATATATATATATATATAACAAATGTTATGGAAGTGTAACAAACTTATTTTATTTTCAGTGATGTAATGTAATTAGCAGTTGACCATCCCTGTCACAGAAAATCAATAATAAAGTGAGGTAGGTAGCGAGGGCGGTGTTGTATCTCTGTCTACAGGGACGCTGGGATGATTGACTTTGCATTCACGTATTTGTGCATTCATGTATTCTCACACCTATTTTAGATGAGGCTGCGTTAGCGAGTATGTCGTCTGGATGACGGAACACGATAACAGAATTACGTTGTCACTCCGAAAGACACGCAAAGCGAAGAGACCAGCTGTGGTGCGACACTGAACTGTGCCTGTTATGTGTTATCAAATTCACGATGAAAGGATGAATAAGGAAAAATGTGTTGGTATATCAATCGAGAGTAATCGAAGAAAAGTGTATTAAAATTGGAATAAGCATAACTACTTGTAACAAAACTAGGAGAGAGAGAGAGAGAGAGAGAGAGAGAGAGAGAGAGAGAGAGAGAGAGAGAGATTAAATTCTTTCCATTCCTTCAGGATTAGCGTAATATTTAGCATTATGTGGACTGTTCATTAAGATTGCGCCATAAAACCTGCGCGGGAATTACCTACCTTGCGCACTGGGTTAATTAATATGGAACCGTGTGGCACTCGCGTGGAATACCCGATGTCATTGTTGTGAAGGTTTCTTGCTCGTGTTTTGCGTCTCACAGGATCCTGCCACTAGTGTGTGTTACATCTTGGTGTCCTTCTTGCCTGGCGCGTGTTGTAGGTTGCAGTTTTAAGTGTTCGTATTGATAATAAAAAGTGGGCAAGGATGAGAGAGAGAGAGAGAGAGAGAGCAGGAATTTTCTCTAACATATATATAAATAAAATGAATACTGTACAAATTCGAAAGACATATGAAACAAAGCTAAACGTAACATTCTACGCAACTATAAACGATGCTCTATTACGAATGTGGAAGTTTTTATTCATTTATATTTGTCTTCTTCAGCACTGGGACGCTTTTTTTACAATGAGTTTTGGGAATGATTAGACGATTTTTAGTTACAGTACGAAAGGTCTATGGAGGAAAGATGATTAATGGCAAGTCTTTACTATTTAAATCCACCCCCCCCCTCCACAAATGTTTCTGAAGCTGTATAAAGTCGCCATATAGTAAATAGAATGAAAATGGAAACGCGTCATGGTACGTACTGCAGGTGTTAATTCTCAATCAGATGCGTCGTGACTTTCCGTAACATTCATTAAGGCGATTAGATTAAATAAAAGTAAATAAAGGTAATGAAAGTTGCTGCTGTTGTTTAATTCAGAACGTGGTGAACTTTTTTTTTCATTCATTGTTTTGATTTTACTACCATATTTTTCATTCCATTTCACTTTTTTTTTTTTTTTTAACGAGCTGCTTCCTGTTCGTTAGGCAATCAGTAACCCGTGGCCGCAGGTTCTTTCCGGCAGCGTCAGTTTACCTGTAACTCACCTGCACGTTAATCTTTCATGTGGGAACTTATCAAACGCTTTATATATGAAAATCCAAGCCAATTACATTACACCACTCTTTTGATCTCACCCAGTCGTGTACGCGCACGCACACACACACACACACACACACACACACACACACACACACACACACACACACACACACACACACACACACACACACACACACAAAAAAAAAAAAAATATATACAGGACTCATGTTGTATATTTGCTATTTATTTATTACTGTTCTTGTTGCATTTTTTTTTTTCTAATTATTTTGTTTCGTTTACTATCTTTACGACCACACGTAAGGGAAGGGAGGGAAAAGGGAAAAAAGGAGATGGGAGAAATAGTGTTAATTAGAGCTTGATGTATATTTATATTTTACATCTTATTTTAGCGGATTTTTTTTTTTTTTTGATAACGTCCATAAAGGCGTTTAACAAATCAGTAATGAAATATCTACCATTAATATAGAAAAAAAAGTGACTAGAAATATGTATACGGTTGTTACTCGATAATTAAATAAGTGATGTGCTTTTAGACTAAACAGAGGAAGAGGGAAGTTGTGTAGGAAACAATTGGTGCTTATCATTTATGTAGCTACGGTTTATTTTGGTTGTGTTAATGCGTATGCACCCGTGTGACCAGCGAGGATGGGGAGATGGGACCATTTGGTGAGTTATTAAAAAAAAAAAAAAAAAAAAAAAAAATATATATATATATATAACACGCTTTCTGAAACTCATGGTGTGTGTGTGTGTGTGTGTGTGTGTGTGTGTGTGTGTGTGTGTGTGTGTGTGTGTGTGTGTCAGCCTTCCTGTGTATCCTTCTGCGCTCCTACCGATGGAGGGGGCGACAAAACAAATCAGACTTCTTGGTTATGTACGATGATAATGGTTTCATAAAATAATACTATACTGAAAGAGACACAAGGGGTAAGATGAGATTGGACCGGTACACGTCCACTATAGGAACATGTCTGGTCGTTCACTGCGCGGTACATCGGCGGGAGTGCAGAATTCATAGGCAGGCTGGCACGATAATGTTGTATTGTAGTTCTAGCATAGTGAAATATGTGACTATTGGTATCGTCGTGGCTTTAGTTGTGCAGGTCAAGACTGTAACGTTGGTGTACAGCTGACCAAATAAAAAAAAAAAAATCTAAAAATTATATACTAGTTTTCAGCTTACGAGACAACTTACAGTGTTAAAGGCTATCACACAAGTTATCGGCAGTGGATGGATCAGACTGGCCATTTATTTTTTCTCGTTTAGGTACTCGTCGAGATTAGGAGCGTTATGGGTATAAAAAAAAAAAGAAAAAAGAAAAGAAAAAGAAAAAAGTATATATATATATATATATATATATATATATATATATATATATATATATATATATATATATATATATATATATATATATATATATAATTTCGCTTAAGGACGAAGCATCGGTACCTGGATACAAGATTATATAGCACTGTAATAAATAGGTAGCCATCATGCGCTATGGATTTATTAAATTGTCATTCCTTCATTACTACCCAGAAATCCTGTAAAGAATGGAACGTAAAGAATGGCAATTGCTAATCATGTAAACAATATATTAATCTACCCTCATCTTTCCTCTGCAAGCGCTGGGAACAGTCGAGTTGACGTTACTTCAGGTATTTCTGAGAGTAATTCCTCGAGCCTTCTAATGCAGGCACGATGGGCTGCACCCTCGTTGATCCCTTAATGTGACAACATCGCACATCACGCACTGCACCCCCACAGCCACTGAAGCCACTGTCACCACCGCCATCACCACAACCACAACCACAACCATGCATGGACAAATGGTAAACACAGCTTATGGTGTTACGTATACTGATAGTTTATTCATGTTGCTGCGGTGAAGGAGCCCCGCCTCACTTCCCTGATTATCTATTTAGGAGACATCATTCCAAGGTTTTCTTTTTAGGCTTCTAGTTACTCTTCACGTGCTCCCAGCGGTGATGCGCAGTTATTCTTTAGGTTACCAGTGGCATGGTCAGGAAAGAAGGATAGCAGAGCTTTTTCCACGCCATAGCCAGTGAATACTGGAGAAAAAAGGGAGCACAAAGAACTTTCACTTGTTATTAAAATAAACCTAAGTTAAGTAAGAAATATTTGAACTAACATCATTAAAAATTATGCCTTTCATTACACCACAAGATGTTTTCATTGAGGCGCATAATACCAGCCACACTTCTTGCCGAGCCTCTGTGTCGTAGCTTACAAGGCTCGGTGTACAACACGTGATGTATCCATTATGCTCAGATGAGTATTGGACGGACTATGAATATAAGACATGGATATTCCGGTCATTAAGGAGCGTAGTACATTCCATTTTTTTTTTTTTTTTTGTCAAAGAATAGGATGGCTGTCTTCAATGTGTGAGCAGTGCACGATGGCGAAAGGCAAAAGTGAAGTAGGAAGGTGACGGGACAAGTATTATTCCACTAATCATAGCACGCTGGCGACTGTCCCGTGTGAGGCGAGGGATTAGCTCGAGGCATCAAATGTGTTGTTGACAAACACAGCAGGAAAGACGAGAAACGCGGAAAATTTGGGTACGAGTCAAGAAGGAGACGTGGCGCCACTGAGCCTCGCCAGCACATCACGCCTCAAGCGGCATGGCTGGAGGCAGCGTCCAGCAGCAGCTCCACTCTCACCCTCCACATCATCCATTTTTTAAATGATTCCCTCCGGAGTGGGGCCTTCTCTGTCATCCCTAGAGAACCTGCTCGTACCCAGCCGCTCAACACCAGGCTGCACCCTCACGCCACTTCAATCAGTGAGTGGCGCCGCGCAGGATGGGGGCGTACGCGCACCTCGCCGTCTGGCGGACCTGAGGACGTACAGTCTCATCTATTCTGGTCTCTCTTGAGAATAAGCAATTCAGTGATCTGATCGCCTGTTGACGTTATTTTATGTACACGACAGTTAATTAATCAATACTCGTACACTGATCAGTTTCGTTACACGTTTGTCATCATGCGTTTGAGTAGCTAACCACTTACGCGCCATGAGGTCACCTCGCCACGGAGGCCTTAACATCGCATTCCATTACACTTACTACAAATTTGGCAGTGCTCTCGAATATTCCCCGGGGACGTCGCTGAGAGAATGAGTGGCAGGACGGTGCTCCCCGTGCTGCAGGCCATCAGCTCGGCATGGCCCGCCCGTAGCTGCGGGTCGGAGCGAACACCATCAAGTACAGCAGTACAAACATCATGCATTATCAGTGGCTGCGCAGTGACCACTTGCGTCATTTGGAGACTGACAGTCATTGTTTGTTTCACAACTCAAGCAGTTACAGGTTGTTGTGAATACCCTCTCTGCTTTCCTGCTGCTATAGAACACTACTTCATTTGGTCCAAACTTTGAGTACTTTCATTGAATGTGGATATCCTTGCCTGCTGTATTCCACTGGTATGCGTTGATGTCACCACACAAACACACACACACACACACAAAAAAAAAAGTTTAACATGTGTTGATCATCATCACCTAAGAAACATCTGGATGAGATACCACATAACAATCTCAGAGGCATCTGAGTGCCGCCTTGTCGTCCCCAGTCACCGCGTGCCTCCAGGCTGAGAAGAGCTCCCCTACCTCATCCGCCTCGCTGCTTATCGCGAGCCATCATTGCCGCGTTTAGCTACGCAAAATGACTTAAACTGAGGCGTCCTTGTGCCGTAGTGCCTGCCGTCTTGCGGCAACCTTCTCCCGTACTTCATGCTGGAAGGACAAAGGTATCTGTACCTACCGAGTCTAGAAGAATGACACACTTTGGCATGACAGAAGAACAACTGATTGGTACGTGCAATAACAACAATATCAACAGCTGCACCATTAACTTCTACAACAGTAACAGTAAGAACAACAATTACATCAGGCGCAGTAACAGTAACAATATCAGTAACAACTACATCATCGTCACAGCAGTAACAAAAATAACAACAACAATAGTATTACTCATCATCATCATCATCATCATCAGCAGCAGCAGCAGCAGCAGCAGCAGCAGCAGCGGGGCAGAGGCAGGGTGGCCGCGATAGGGTGAATGCTTCTGCGGCGCATTGCATTATTCTCGCCAGGATGTGCCTTGCCTGCTGTCCTGTGGAGGCTGATGGGCGTGCATCGTATCCAGCCTCGTGAATGGTGGGCGTGAACATATTCGTAATTTCATAAATTAAAAATCGAAAGTCAAGGCCAAGACTATGTCGCAAGGCGCCACACGCCGCCAGCGGCAATTCACGTCTTTCACCCACTCTGCCTCACTATATAAACAGGTGTCTGTGTGTATAAAAATAGGAGTGTTAAGTTCTGAAGTTTCGATTTGACACGGGCGGAGTGCAAGGTAGTTAGGCACCGGTGCGCCCTCTAGGCCAGCTCAGTGTTGCTGTCGCCGCCAAGCCGGACGCATCTCGCGCGCGGCCCTCCGCCTCGCCTCACAACCCCCCCGCACCAGCCACCCTGGGGGAGGGACGCATGTCGTCCTCGTGAGGGTCACCTGTGGAGGTGGTTGGTGAGCGGATGTGTCGCTGAGAATGGCGGTGCTCAGTTCGGTCACTTTAAAACAAGCCGGTGTATGATTATGCATAAAGGATATCATATACTGACAGACTACTATTAGTTGAGAAGAAATATTAGTGTCTGTGCGCGTGACGTGAACAGCGTCTGGTGACTAGCTGGCGTGGAAAAAAAAGGTTGTCATCAGTTAGTGACAGATTAACACCCACGATATCAAGACAAGTTTGCCTCGAGGATAAGGTGTGCAAGCAGGGACCCGCGACGCCTCCCATTGTTTCCCTCGTGACAGCCGCCTCAGCCAGCGGGGGTGTATGTTGTGACGGGAGGGGGAGCGTGACGCGGCGGGGCCCGTGTGCTGCTCCGGTGGGAGGGAGGCAGGGCGCTCCCAGGCGACATGTCCCGAAGGAAGCAGGCCAAACCTCGTGCCCTCAAACGTGAGTGTGTGTGTGTGTGTTATGAAGTATAGCTTCAGTTTTCCTATTTAACATTAGCGACGTTTCCAATGAGTATTCGTTGCTGTTTATTATATTGTCTTCATTGTTTTGTGAATTTCAGTATGCATAACTAGTAAAGTCGACTTTTAATGAGAAATTGTTGTTCTTAGGTTGTCATCGTCGTTTTTTGCCATTATTGTGCGTGTCTGATGTTATTTTCGTTGTGGTCGCAATGTTCGGGCGGTTGGAGGGCCAGCGCCAGGTGCAGCTATGAGAAGAGTCGTGGCTGTGGTTGTGTTGACCAAGTTTTGACGATGCGCGGAGCTTTGCTGTGATCCTCCTGGGACGCAGGTGACGGACCGAGGCCAGACAGGAGGGTGCAGGGGTCAGCCTCCACACACACACACACACACTCTCTCTCTCTCTCTCTCTCTCTCTCTCTCTCTCTCTCTCTCTCTCTCTCTCCAGCACATGGTTAGAGCAATCACTTTTCAAGGTGAGGAGTGCATTGTTTAGGTTGGGTCCAGTAAACAGTCGGTGGGCGTGGCGAGGCGATGTGGTGGGGTCACATGTGGGGTCCAATTGTGTAAACAAATACCTACATTTCTCTAACAATTTTTTTTCGTATAGATATGAGAAGGTGCCCCCTCTGCTTGTGTAGTGTGATGGCTGCTGGACGTGAAGCTTGATAAAGTATTCAGGATCAGACTGGAGCTCGGAGGCCCAATAGCCGTGTGCCGGGCGGAGATGCTCCTTCCCCACGACAATGTGAGGGGAAAAGGGCCGAAAACCTGCGGTGTGGTGAGCAGTGTGCACCCTGCCGCTCGCAGTGGGCCGCTCCTCCCGCTCTCTCTGTTCCCTCCGTTTCTTTTCCTCTCTTTTTCGTCCACTCTTCCCAAGAGAAAACGGAGTCGGTGAACTAGCGTTAGGGGACGATCAACTAATGCATGTGGATAAATGAAAACATTTCGCAGAACAAAATGATCAAGCATGTATTAACGAAACACATGAATTTACATCCATCCAATATTTTGTGTGGTGCTGCTGGCGACTGATTTATTTTCTTGTCCTGCTCGAATCGCATTGTTGGGCTTGAAAATTGAAACTCCTGTGTCTGGGACCAGACGCTGGCAGACACTTTTCGTGTATCATATAATCGTTGGGTCCACGTGGCGCAGTAACACACACACACACACACACGAGGTGAATTACACGTGTGCGCGCGCGAACAGTGTCTTGAGCTTCACTTTGCTCTCTATCATCCCGTGCCATCCTGGCGTGGGTGTGCCCTTCCCTGCTCGTGTTCGGGACCAGACACGCACACACCAGTCTGGTCTGTGTGAAACGTTTCTTAAAGCTGAGATGAAGGGAGGTGCAGACCATGGAGAAGATAACTTGCAGAGAGTAAGTAAATAAAGTCCTGAAGAACTCAGCACGACCAGGAGACAATTACGTGATTGTTGAATTAGAGTAATCATTTAAATGAAATAGATGATTCAGTATTGATTTTGAATTAAAAAATGCATGAACTTGGCTACTACCGTCTTGGCGTGTGGTAAGTCTCATGAAAGAGGAAGGTGTCACGTTGAGGAGGAAAGGATTGATGAAAGAACCCAGTAAGAGTCCCTTCACTCCCCCTTCGCCACGCCACCCGCCGACGAAGAAACTGTCTTGCTACAAGGTGTAGAATGACACGCCCGCTCGCCCCTCGTGCATTTCCATCGGTCCGATCGCTCTGATTCACTAGTGGTCCCGGTCAAGGCCAAGACCCACATGTGTCCAAGGTCAACAGATTATCAAGGACTTGGTCCCTAGCGTCACCTTGTAGCACACCGGCGTGCCGCCACCCACCACCTTACCAATGGCCAGCTGGTTTCCATTTTTGTGCATTAGATTATATTTTATTTCCGGAATTAAACATTTGTATTTGAATATGAATGATGGAAAGAAAAATGTATATAAAGCTATAGCACCCTTATATCACCGCCCCGCCCCGCCCATACCCGGCCCCACCTCGCCCGGCCCCCTGAGGCGCCTGCTCACTCGAGGTTCTGATAATAAATCACGATGACTATCGTTCAGAACGCTGGTTTGTTTTCTTTTCATGCTGTACACCTCACTGGCTGGGGAAGAATGGAGGAGGAGGAGGAGGAGGAGGAGGAGGAGGAGGAAGAGGAGGAGGAGGAAGAGGAGGAGTACAAGAAGAAGAAGAAGAAGAAGAAGAAGAAGAAAAAGAAAAAAAGAAAGAAGAAGAAAAAGGAAAAGAAAAAAAGAAGAAAAAGAAATGAAAAGCAGAAGAGCAACAACAATAGCAATGGCAGTAACAAGCAACAAACGCCACCACCATCACCACCGCCATCATCATCATCATCAACAACAACAACAACAACAACAACAACAACAACAACAACAACAACAACAAGAGCAAAAACAATAAGAGCAAGACCATGAAGAATAACAAGAAAAGAAGAAAGAAGAGGACAATGATAGTGATAAGAGAAGATAACGAGGAGGAGGAGGATCGCTGTCAGGGCTACTGAATACCCAAGATGGCAAAGTGGGGGGCGTGCAGTAATGAAAAGCTCCTCACCTGCATATTGACACGCACACACCCAAACACTGTTCCGTTCTGCCATGCACAGGGAATAATAGAAGACGTACAGACACGCCCACACTCGGCGCCACACGGGGGTTAGAAAGGCATGTGCCGCCAGGACGCCGCAAAGGGCAGTACACAGCACACAGCCAGCCCTTGGGAATACTTTGCACCACGGCCTGCCAGACGTGGATTACACTGCACAGCTCGATGGCTCACCTGATGGACGAGGACTGCGTGAGTGGCAGCAGCTTACCGCCGGCCGACCAGCGCCTCCCTGCACACTCAGTTTGGTGTTGTCACGCGTCAAAGGCTGCGACCAGAGTTTGCAGTTGGATGAGTCTCCGGGCCGAAGCTGACGACTTACTTCCTCCACTTCCTGAAGGTGGCTGCTGCAGGGTTTGGCAGGGCGCGGCCGATTCACACTCAACTCTTAACTATATTTGCAGCACTGTTCAAAGATGCTGTTGCCTCATGTGTGTCTTGTTTTGTTTGGGAGATAAAGTGAACTTGGCCTAGCAGCTTTGAATACTATATACATACGTCTCTCTCTCTCTCTCTCTCTCTCTCTCTCTCTCTCTCTCTCTCTCTCTCTCTCTCTCTCTCTCTCTATCTCTCTCTTTCCCTCCTCACACGCACACACGCACCCACACACACCAGTGGAGGCTAGTGCTGGGAGACGTCAGACAGCCTGGCATCCTTGGGGAATCTCCTGCTCACCCTTGGGACGCCATCTCCTCTTCTCTCTCTCTCTCTCTCTCTCTCTCTCTCTCTCTCTCTCTCTCTCTCTCTCTCTCTCTCTCTCTCTCTCTCTCTCTCTCTCTCTCTCTCTCTCTCTCTCTCTCTCTCTCTCTATACCTTCGTTCGTCTCTCCAAGCATCGTCCTTTTCTTCATGTTTCCTTTCTCCAATTTTTGCTACATTTTCTCCCTTGCTTTTCTTTCTTCTCTCCCCTAGTCCATTTTTTCTTTCCATCTTTTTTATTTTTATTTTCTTCTGTTTATCACGTTTAGTTCTTTGGAAGTGTTTCTTTTTCGTATTTTTTTTCGTCCGTCCGTCCGTCTGTCTGTCTGTCTGTCTGTCTGTCTGTCTGTTTCTCTGTCTATTCGTCTCTTTTCTTATCTATTTGTTTGGTAGTAAGTTACATCAGGCGTTTGTTTGCTCTTTCTTGCTTTTACATACATGTTTGTCTGTTTCCTTTGTCTTTGCCTCCATTTCATTCTCTCTCTCTCTCTCTCTCTCTCTCTCTCTCTCTCTCTCTCTCTCTCTCTCTCTCTCTCTCTCTCTCTCTCTCTCTCTCTCTATGAAATTAACTCTTCCGTACTGTGCATCCTCTCTCGCTTTAAATTCTTTTCATTATTTTCCTCTGCTACTTAACATCCGCGTGGCCTGATGCAACACGGCTGGAGGAGGAGGAGGAGGAGGAGGAGGAGGAGGAGGAGGAGAAGTAGCAGTAGGAGGAGGATGTGATGGAGATGGTATGAAAGAGAAACAGTAGCAATTGGAGAAGGAGGAGGAAGAAGAAGCAGGAGTAGAAGGATTGTACGTAGAAGGATGTAAAGAAACACATGCATTTTCTTTTTCATCTTAACACACACACAGAAACACGCATTACTGTACAACGTCATTCGGCATCGTTCTCTTATAATTGCATTTTTCTTCGTGTGTTGTGATGCATGCCACATAATTTCATCTTTCGGAAGGGGAATGTTAGCCAAGCCATTCGCGCCAGTTGGTCAGTTAGACGCCCGTATTCAGAAACGCCTTGCTCTTTCACCTTGGCAGTTTTCCAAGGCCACAGAGACGACTAGCCAGTTTTTCAAGACAGTTTCTCCTTATAACAATCTATAAATCTTGCCAGTCCATCACTGGAACCATAAAAATGCCCTGAAGAACATGAACATCTTCAACTAAAGCCTTTGGAAAGTAGTGATGGTGAAAGAGCAAAGCGTTTAACACCCTTCAGTACCATGACGCGTTTTCACATTCATTCTGGTTACTGTTTGGTGATTTTATACAGCTCCAGAAACTTATGTAGGGGATTATAATAGTGAAGAAAGTAGCCATTAATCTTTTAACTTCCATAGACCTTCTTAATGTCAATTAAATGGTCTAATCATACACAAATCTCAAGGTGAAAATGTGTCCCAGTACTGAGGGTTAAGAGTACTGGATAGAGTTCTGCTTGGGTTAAATGGTGGTGGTGCTGCTGCTACTGCTGCTACTGCTGCTACTACTACTACTACTACTACTACTACTACTACTACTACTACTACTACTACTACTACTACTACTACTACTACTGCTAAGTCAAAGATATCACTCTCCCTGTATTAAGTGTTTGTACGAGCACACTTCACCCTATTTTTGTACATGCGCATCACTGGATCTTGCAATTCTTGACCTTGATATCGCAGGTGGTCAGATATTTGTCTTTCATTGTTCCCGCAACACAAAGGGTCATTATTAGATACAACGAGGAATATATTAAAGGCTGACACTGAAAATCAGAGGAGACAAAAGGAACTGTGAACACAAACAATCAAGCAACGATAACAACCACGTAACTCTCAGCACAGCGATCAGGTGACTACAGTGGGTTTGGTTGACTTCATGCGTAACCATTGAGTAAACATCCAGTATCTTCACACTTTTACCTAAGGATTCGTAACTGAAACACAAGCAAGGAATGAGGCAGAAATGTCCTCCTTTCCCCATGTGATTGGTGTAGGAGGAAGGGTGTAACGTGACGCGAGGATTGGCGTGAAGACAGTCGGCGGTGCGTGGTGTGTGTTGTCCCTCGTCATGGTCCTCGTCTTCAGCTTGCCTGTGTATCTTGTTCTCTTGAGGCAGCCACCTGTCACCTCACCTGGCGAGTGCTTTCCGCCTTCCGCTAGATTCTCGCTGTCTCCTACACCTGCTTTCGCTCACGCCGCCTCTCAGTGCCGCGTTACCGTCCCTAGAGGCGCGGCTTTCCCTATCAACCCCTGGAGATTTCATTCTGTCTCGGTGAAGCTGTTTCAGGACAGTGGGTCTCCGAGGACGTTACCTATGCCTTATCTATGCTTCATACGCTTCACTCTGGGTTTCCGCCACACACGCCCCAAATACCTTAGCTGTGTCTGTTGCAAGGCGTCACTGACAGTATAAATAGGGACACGAAAGATCTCTGGACGTCGGAATAAAGGGAATACGAGTCCTTCTTTGAATAATAAACTGTTTTTGGATTTGCTGGTGGACGTAATGTTATTCAGTGTAGATGATAAAAACATAACTTTCTGGAGTTGCTCAAGTAGTGGAGGGCACTGGAGGTTGAATGGTGAGAGTCATGGTGGTGAGGGTGGCGGCATGGTAAGTCTGAGTCCTGCATTCAAGTCCCTGCTGTGTGTGTGTTGTTCTGTCATCGATTGGTTTCAGATCACCTGTGTGCAGCGCCTTCACTACCCTCAGGATTGTCTTTTTCCGTGTCACGTGACTGACGAAAGCGTACCATTGAACATATTGTCAATTTATGGCGTCAATTCCGTGTCGTAATCACTATAAACTTAGAAAATAATAAATGAATTGATATAGATATGAATATATATAGAGAGGCTCCATTTTAATTATTCATATTGTTTAAAGCATTCAGCGCCACTGAATTCTTTTGCCAAGCGACAGTTCAAGAAATAGTCAGGTTCGGGTGATTCAAATGTTTTTTATGGTAAGAGACGTTTAAATCACCGTAAATTTTCGAAATTCATCGCCAAAATATATATGTATATGATATTTCGCTCCGTCTCTTCAAGTGTGTGTGTGTGTGTGTGTGTGTGTGTGTGTGTGTGTGTGTGTGTGTGTGTGTGTGTGTGTGTGTGTGAGAGAGAGAGAGAGAGAGAGAGAGAGAGAGAGAGAGAGAGAGGAGAGAGAGAGAGAGAGAGACAGAGAGAGACTTAATGGGCACGAGGAGACGCTGAGGAAGTTAATTGATGAACATTTTGTATTTCTTCGTAAGTCAGTAATGTTCTCTCTCTCTCTCTCTCTCTCTCTCTCTCTCTCTCTCTGGGTCGTGAAGTGGTTACATCGTGCTATTGTTTCCGTCCCGCCTTAACTTTTAGGTCATGGTTGTTTCATCTTTTCCTCACTACCATAATAGTTGACCCGTTTTCTTTGTGTGTGTGTGTGTGTGTGTGTGTGTGTGTGTGTGTGTGTGTGTGTGAAAGAGAAGGGATTAGTAGTAGAAAAGCTGGTTGGTTGTACAAATGATTTTTTTGTTCACTCTTTTATTTCACGTAGTCTCTTGCTAACTTTAGGAAGGCTTGATTTTTTTCTTTTTTAAGGCTATGCGTTTTTCAAGTTGTCATCGATGCTCCATGAGAAAAGCAACCTCTGACAACCTTTCCTTTTCTTTTTCCTTCTAGATTATTCCTGCATAGTGATTTCCACTGTTTGCAGTTCTGTTTGATTCTTGGAACACAATATGTTGTTAATCTTCATGTTCTCTTTTTGTATTATCTGGTTGTGCTTTTGTTCATTTCCTGGTTCCGGTGGGGCGAGGGCAGCAAGGCTCCCTCACCACCTTTGGCCTGCTATTCCACCACCGGCTCACTCACGGCTTCATTTCCTTCACTCGGTGCGCCCAGGTGAGCGGCGAGGCTGAGCGGCCCTTCCACACTCCCAGCAGAGCGTGTCGCTGTGCGGGGTCGGGGGCCTTGTTGTCCTGTCCATGGTGCAGCGGCTGGGATCAAAGATGACCGCCTTGGTCTTTACTGCAGGGAGGAGCGGCGGCCTAGAGGCGATGTGCTGACCTTTATGAAATTCTCAGGACAATCTGAACCTCGGCTGTGTACAGATTCGTTATCCTCTTATGCAGAGCTCACCTGAACGACGCCAGGAAGGTGTGGCCGCGTCATGATGAGGAGGCCTCCTGCCTTTGGACACACACACACACACACACACTAGGGAAGACTGGCTGGGTGACCAGCAGGCGACCGAGGTGAATTACACACACACACACAATGTTTGGTATGAGAAACGTGAAGGGTTTATTTGAAAAGTGTCACTGTACTATATCATGAGAGCTTAAGTGTGATTTTTGGACGAAGCAAGTTATTGTGATTTTGAACATGAAGGCAATGATATATTTTGTTATTGAATTAAATGAGATTGATGTGAAAATATGAGATTGGCGGGACATTAGTTACATGGAACTGTTATGATGCTGGAACAGGAAGAATCTAGTTTGAGTTCATTATTGAAAGATAAAAGCTGGCGAAACTCTCCTGCACACCGCCACAACAGTCTCCTTTAAGCCGGCTTCCTCTTCCTCGCCTCACCCATTCCCTGGTCAGTGAAATTTATCATGGTGCGCTATGAAATATATTTCATATTCCTCCGGGCTGGCGGCGGCACCGAAAGCCTGGTAAAGAACACTGCGCGTAACTTTTCTTTCCTGCAGCTGCTGCGTAACTTAATGAAACGCAGATCACGCCGTTGTGAACGTTTTCGGTCCAGGATCACGAGGACGGGAGCGAGGGACGCCGCATGCCCAGCCGCTTTATTTTTCCCGGCAATGAGTGACAGGAGGCGTCGGAGCCTCACTCTGCGCCACAAAACTCTCCTACATTTTTGCTTCAACTTTCGTGTTCCTTTTTGGCTTTTCTTTTAGTAAAAAATGTATGAAGCCGTTCAGGTGGTCTGTGCATTGAAGTTTATATGAAATGCCTCCTAAGAGGTGGCTGGCTATTTTTCCAAATGTGCGTGCCTAACACGTAGGCTGTAAAGGGAAGGGCCGTCATGCACAGCGTGAACCGCCGCGGCCACCTGTACATCAGGGTGTCGGAGGACTGAGGGGTGATGAGAGAAAACAATACTGTGGATCGTCACACTGATGTTTTACAGGAGGTTTTTGCTTCACACTGAGGTAAAGATGATTTGTCACTATGGAAATATCCCAGTGTGAGCAGAGAATTGGAGACGCGTGCAGCAGAATCCAGCTCTTTCAGAGAAATAAGTCTGTGGCCAGAAAGAAAAATCTACTTACACATGTACTGCTTTTACCTGGCGGCAGCAGTGCGCACCTTACCGCCTCCCTCAAAGCCTCTACGCTTGTCGACCCTGCTGGTCTGCTGGCACCACCCGGCCGTCCCGCTGCTCGCCGGACGCCCCACGGGACGCTACATTATGTGCGGCATCATGAGGGACGGTGTTGTCATCCCCATCATTACCACCATCGCTGTCGTGGTTATCTACCATCGTCATTATCATCTTCCATTATTATTATCATTGTTATCATCATCATCATCCATTATTATCATCAACATTATTATCGTCATCATTAACATCATCATCTCTCCACATCCTCCATATAGCCCTCTCTATCCTCTTCGTCTTTTTCCTCCTCCTCCTCATGAAAAAAAAAAAAAAATACAGACGCGGCATTATGATCACCTCCACTATCACCACCCACATCACCACCACCACCATCACCACCACCGGCCTCAGTCAGCGAGCCGGTGGGCGGGGCAGCGATGACCAGGATTTATGTTAAACACATGAGCCGCAAACGTCAGCCTGAAGAGCATTAGTCACAGTCGTTGGTCAAAAATGGCGTGTCGTGTCTATTCTTGCATCACTAATTGGTATAAATATCAATGCATGTGATTACTCTAGTCAGCATGGCGGGTAATGGGTACGTGGCATTAGAAAATGATGCAAATGAGGACATGCAAATAGCCGAGGGGAAGAGTTTGAAGGGAGGGGACGCAGCCGCCATGATGGAGGGTCATGAGGAAAGTGGAGCTGCACGGCGGACATGGCGTGCATGGTAATGCGAGAGAGAGTATGGGCGTGCAGGGGTAAAATTTGGGAAGTGAAGGGCGTGCAGGGAGGGGTGCTGGGAAGGGGCGGCGTCCCCACAGGTCCCTTGGGGTAGCGACCCCTGCGATAACACGCCAGGCTATTGCATCACCAGTCCACAGCACAGGCAAGCCTCAGCTGTTAGCGGGGAGTGGCCTCGCCCTTGTGCCGCTGGTCATAGGAGCGAAAATGATTGCCAGAACCGCTGCGCCGGTAACGCCATTTACCATGGGTGGGGACTCGGTGGAAATGAGATCCCTCGGGATGGCCCAAATTACACTGGAAAATTTCAACTGGGACTCCCCGGCCGGCGGTGCTCGAGAGGAGGTACTGTAGACCGCAGTTAATGTTATCATCGGTTATTGCTACTTGCAGTTATTGCCATCAAGTTATAGAGCCCACTTATCGCGGCCTCCCCTTCCTCTTTCCCCAAGTTTAATAATATTGGCGAGGGCCGCGGCAAGGTGAGGGCTGTTGAGGAGGCTGTTACGGTAAACGGAGAGCACCAATCAGTCACCAGCTGCCGCCGCCGCCAGGGAAAGTATAGGCAGGGCCGCCCCGCCTCGTGCTCCAGTATCAAGCTGCACTATCCACGGTCCGCGCCGCCCGCCCATTAATTACTGGAGCTAGTGGGTGCTGTGGGGATAGTGGCTCGAGAGGAGGGGGTGGGGAGGTGGAGGTGGGAAAAGCTGTGAATAGAAAATGGTGGATAGAGAGTTGCTGGAAGACCTAAGAGACCCCATTCCCTGTCCATAGAAACCCAGTTAGGGTCCTTCCTGAGTCGACTCATTGTCTTCAGCAGCATGAACTGATAATGTGGCATGAGGCAATTCCGTACTGATCATGGCAAAGCTTTCGTCACTGTCACCATGCACACCACTGTCGTCATTAACTTGTACTGCTAAAAGAAAGCAGTCATCACCATTACCGTCATTCAAATCATCATCAATGTCAGCAGTTCATATCATCACTACCACTTATACCTAAACCAAACAAAAAATCATCACAATCCACATCATCACCTACACCACAACTACTACCCGCACCAACAACAACACCCATTAAAATCATCACCACCGTTACCCTCTTCTACTTCCATCACCATCATCACCACCACCTCTATCACTCTCTTCCTCCCTTCTCCCTCCGCAACCAAAGTCATCACTCATCACTGCCCACCACCACCTCCACTCGCCTCCACTGTTATTAACAAACTACAAAATACCCTTAATCTTTCGTACATTTGTGCTAAAGTGACGTACATTTTCTTTTGCTATAACTATTCCTGTCAGTGGAGCTTTATGGCTAGAATAGTTGTAATGATAATAGTAGTAAAGAGAACATAACTGCATGCCTCCTCTCCTCCTAGCTGCACAAAGCTTTCTTCTTCCTCTCATCCCTAGTTAACCAGTACTCTCAGTCATTTATACCTTTCTCTGGTAAACTCTGGAACTCCCTGCCTGCTTCTGTATTTCCATCTTCTTACGACTTGACTTCTTTTAAGAGAAAAGCCTCAAGACATTTGTCCCTGTCTATTCGTTAACTCTATTGATCTCTAAGGGAAATAGCAATTGGGTGGGCCTTTTTTTGATTTATTCTTTGTTGCATTGGCCAGTTTCTCCTCTTACATAAAGAAAAAGTGACTTGTGATAGCAATAGTAGTAGAGGTGGTGGTGGTGGTGGTGGTGGTGGAAGCATGACTGTAATCGAACACCCAATAACACAAGTGAGAAACAGTGTCCAATAATAACGTTTATCGCTGGAAAGTCGCGCTGTAAACACGTTCATTAAATGTCACACGTAAAGAAAGGAAGGAAAACGAGAGGGCGACGTTAACGAGCATCGATTTCCGGGTCAACGAGAAGCCAGGCAACCATTATTTAACGAACAGAGAGGGAATTGCTTCAGAGTCGTTCGTATTGTTTGTTTTATTTTCTTCCCCTCTTGTTTGTTGTTTGTTTTTTATGTTTGTGTGTGTGTGTGTGTGTGTGTGTGTGTGTGTGTGTGTGTGTGTGTGTGTGTGTGTGTGTGTGTGTGTGATTCACTTCGGTCGTCTGCTGGTCACCCAGCCAGTCTTCCCCATTACGGAGCGAGCTCAGAGCTCATAGACCGATCTTCGGGTAGGACTGAGACCACATCACACACTCCACACACCGGGAAAGCGAGGCCACAACCCATCGAGTTACATCCCGTACCTATTTACTGCTAAGTGAACAGGGGCCACACATTAAAAGGCTTGCCCATTTGCCTCGCCGCTTACCGGGATTCGAACCCGGCCCTCTCGATTGTGAGCGAGTGTGCCCATTTGCCTCGCCGCTTACCGGTCACAACCCATCGAGTTACATCCCGATTTACTGCTAGATGAACAGGGGCCCTCATTAAGAGGCTTGCCCATTTGCCTCGCTACCTCCGGGATTCGAACCCGGACCCTCTCGAGTGTGAGTCGAGCGTGCTAACCACTACACTACGCGGTGTGTGTGTGTGTGTGTGTGTGTGTGTGTGTGTGTGTGTGTGTGTGTGTGTAATTTATAGTATGTTTTTCGTATTTCTATTTATTTCTATGTCGTTTCTTTTCTGTTGCTTGATTGCTTTTCCGCTGTTTTATTTTTTAATGCTGTTTAGTCTGTTATGTTTTTCTCTCTCTGTCTTCAAGTATTCATCCCCTAATATAATACTTTCGTTAGTGTGTTTCTCTTCAGTGCCTGATTGCTTTTCGCTCTTATTTTTGATGTTCTGTAGTTTGTCATGTCTTCCTTGCCTTCTGTTCACATATCTATATTCCAATGTAATACTTTCGGTTGGGATTTTCACAATATATTGATGTACTATATAGCAATGTATTTTCTCTCTCTCTCTTTTTTTTTCTATCGTTTCAATGACCACATCGGCTCGTAACTTATTTATGTGGTCGATTACTTTCGCTATAAAAAAAAGAGTAAATTAGATTGGCCATCACCCTGTTACGCCTCATCCCGCCAGGACTCATCCAGTTTTGACTGTTGAGTGCATCCACCGGTAAATCCATAAAAAAAAAAAAAAAGGAAAAGATGGATCGATAGTCATGGTGAGAAGTCAGATGAAACTGTGTACTCTCTTCAACTTGCACTGTGCTCCTCGTTTCTCCTCAATCTGATGTCCTCTGATCTGCCTCCTTAGATGCATGCCGTGGGTAGTATTGTGCAGTCAGAAGTAGATTAGCATGTTACAAAAAATCAGAAAAAAAGGTGTTAGTCCTATATATTTGATTTGTTTTCTCTTTTTTTTTCTTAATCCCTTGAATACCATGACGCGTTTTCATATTCATTGTGTTTACTATTTGGTGATTTTATATACCTTCAGAAACGTTTGTGGTGTATTAAAATGGTGAAGACTGTGGCCATTATTCTTCTGACCTCCATAGACCCTTCCTAATGTCAATAACATGGTCTAATCGTACACAAAGCTCAAGGTAAAAATGTGTCCCAGTATTGAAGGAGTTAATTTGAAGTCCTCTAATCCGCTGAAAATCTCTTAAACAAACTTGGGAACTGATGGATTCTTAGCACATCGGAGGTGGTAAGGTTGAGGAAAACCGTCGAACGAAGTGGAGATGATTACAGAAAAGCTACTTAACTTTTTACCTCGACTGTTCCTCTCCCTGACTAACACGGCATGATGAAACCCCAACATACCAAATCACCTCCTTATATTTACATCTTTTTCTTAATTAGTCATCATATTCGTTCTTCTCTCGAGGAATTAGAGTTTTCCTATTTGCTTTCAGTACCTGGCTACTCAGTTTGCTTTTTCTCTTCCTCTGCTTTTTTCATGAATCAGCTTCTGCCAGCCTCACTTTTTTTTCCTTTGCCGTGCATGTATTTTTAATGAATTTCAACGAGGTTTTATTTTTTTTATTGCCTGCGCGAATTAAAGTAACACTGGTGTCACGCGTTATAGGAAATTCACTCTTGTATCTTCCTTCTCATAGTTATTGGTAGTGGAAGTAATAAAGTAGTAGTGGTACCAGTAGTAATAGTGGTAGTGGTAGTAGTAGTAGTAGTAGTAGTAGTAGTAGTAGTAGTAGTAGTAGTAGTAGTAGTAGTAGTAGTAGTAGTAGTATAGTAGCAGCAACAGCAGTAGGAGTAACAGCAGCATCAGTTGTAGTAGTAGTGGTAATAGTGTACTAAATGTTGTAAAAGGTTAAAATAGGTGAAGACATTCCCTATTCTAAAAGCATCCCGGTTATTGCAAGTCCACCAGTGAGTGAATGTTGTATTGATTATGTAGTGAGCTCAACATATCACTCCTGCTTACATGTCCTCGCTTGCATTACAAAATAGCGTTCTCTCTTTCCTCTACCGCTGTGCCCTCAGTTACTCGTCACTACTTGACCTTTGTGTATTGGGAATTCAGGGACATTTCATCTACATTCCTGTTCTGGTTTGAAATTCTCATTCCTTTTCTCTTCAGGATTACCGGTAAATGGTTGGAAATTTCTCTATAGTTTCCTTCTATGTAGTAGTATCACGGATGGGGTTAGTATTAGTATGTCTTTTGCTCCTTTTACCTTGCGCTCTACCCACTCAACTAAACCCTCCATATTTACCTTGCTCTCCCTCGCCTCCATGGATATCATATGCGTCGTCGTTCTTCATATGTAACTAACTTAGTGAACTTAAGCCGTTCCAACTCCTGTCACGTCATCGTTGACTCGCGTGGAGACAAATGTTCTTCACTCCCAAACGAGGAGCAGGGAGGCCTCTCTGGTCTTGCCTCAGGAGTCTCTGGGCATTGGCCATAGAAAAGCTGGAGGAGGAAGGACAAGGTTATCAAATATTGGGATATTATTATTTGAGAAAACAAAACACAGAAAGAACGGAACCAGTATTATAGCAATTTTGGAAGAAAAGAGAATTACAGTAGAGAAAAGAACAATAAGGAAGGGAAACATCAAGAGAAGCACCGTGGTTGGAGGCATCTTTCCGACAACATTCTGAAGCTGAATCTGAATCAAGGTTGATGCTGGGAGCCTGAGAAGGAGGGTTCGATAACTTGTCTGTGAATCCTCAGGCTGCAGTTCAGGCAGTATAGTTGTCTGTTCAGCCGTCCAAGCCATCACTCCAGTACCTTGATCCAGCCTTGTGTCATCAATAAATGGACCACAATAACCTTGTTGTTGCTTCTACCTGAAACTCTAAACCAATCAGGGAATGGCCAGTGAATGCGTGAGCCAGCCAGCAGGCGACTCACCAGCAGCGCTACAAGACACAGGTTCTCGGGGGGTTCATGATGACTTTGACCACAACTGAACTTTGTTATCATGAAGGGCTAACAAGACACAAGGCCCCGCCCTCACTGCCTCGCCATAACGCTAGCCTTAATAACATCCGTGGCCTCACTTTAGGGCTGCCTGTTTCCTTCTCTGCCGCCAGGAGGCTGCACGCAACAATGGATATATCACGCTAAGCAGTAAACAAGCGCCGCGCCCTCAGGCATGACGTCAGGAGGCACTAGCAGGATTATGAACGTGTCGAGGTGTGTCAAGGGTGTGTGGTAGAGGTTCGTGTTTTGATGCAGCTCCTTAGTGAATGGCCACGATCTACACAAGTCTCCGCGCAACATTTACGTCGTTCTCTGCATTTCGTGCAATTAATTCCCTGCTTGTGAATAAAACGCGACCCTCCAGCGGCAAGGCAGGAGGGCTGGGGAGGGGAGGGTGGTGATGGTGGTGGTAGGGATGGACTCATTGATTGGCCCTCAAGACTAACCTCTGGGACCATGCTGCCTTATGAGCCTATGGATTCTCCGGATTTCCTTTCGACTAGGACGATATGTGAAATCTCCCTGAGGTGGCAGGGATAATTAGATAGGGGTAATAACTGGCCCCGCCCGCGGGACAGTGCTGCGGGGACGGCACAGTGACGGGGATGGATAGGGTCGCGAGTGAAAGGCGCATATTCTTAACCCCTTCAGTATTGGGACGCATTTTTACCATGAGTTTTTGGTATGATTAGACGATTTTATTTACATTAGGAATGGTCTATGGAGCTCGGAAGATTAATGGCCAGAGTCTTCACTATTTCTGAAGCTGTATAAAATTGCTAAATAGTAAGCAGAATGAATATGAAAACGTGTCATGGTACTGAGGAGTTTAAAGTCTTGTTCTTTCGTCACGGTTATTTTCAAAGACCACAAGAATGAATAGGCGAATTCTCAAGGGTGTTTTTCACATACGCCACAAGAAACACTCACGTTTACTTCCTGCTGCACAGCGTCTTCCCGTACTGAGGTCGCACAGAGCAGTGGCAGGAGACACCGCAGGAGGTCCAGTGATGAACGAGGTGGCAATTCCTTTCCTTAACTCCTCATATAGTCCTTGAAAGTTGCCCAAGGATGTTAAGAAGAAGAAGTTCGTGAAGGTCTCTGAGGATGTAAGAGGTCAATCTGCGTCGTGCTGCTGCTGTCCTGGGAGAGCAGCGCGAGGAGGCGTGGGTGGTGTGCTCTCTGCCAAGCTAGGTACTGCCTTTCTTCCTCTGTGACTCGGGGTTGAGGGGGTGGAGGTGATGGTTTGGTTTGCTCTCTCTCTCTCTCTCTCTCTCTCTCTCTCTCTCTCTCTCTCTCTCTCTCTCTCTCTCTCTCTCTCTCTCTCTCTCTCTCTCTCTCTCTCTCTCTCTCTCTCTGTGTGTGTGTGTGTGTGTGTGTGTGTTTCTGGCTAAACTATATAACAGATGTGGCCTTTTATAGACAATTCCTTATGTTACAATGTTATATTTCCAAATGACTGATTGGTGACTTTGTGAATCACGTTTACTTACCTGGTGAAAATTACTGGGAAAAAAAGGGCAAACCGTGATGCAGCAAACTGTAAAAAAAAAAAATGAGGAATGAGTGAAGGAAACACAAAACAAAGGATGGCAGTGACAGCAATGAAGAGCGACAGTACATACGCACATACACATACGTACTTCCATACATATCCCTCCCGATCTAATATTCATAAAGGCAACGAGTCCAGTACTACACCATCACACCGCTACCCTTCACCGTGTTCAGTAAGACGCGGTGTTCCTGTTCCTGCAGCCCTACAACCTCGCTACAACTGGCCAAGAAATTCGTGCCAGTTAGAAACCTTGGCAACACTCATCTCTAATCGGTCTCCTTTAGTTCCTTCCTGCTTTCCCTTCCCTTAGTTATTTTTTTCCTCCTTGAAGTCCAGGCGAGGGAAGAGCTCTCGTTTCCCTTGAGAGGCTGAAGCGTGATGCTGTATCCCTCACCTCGCCTCCACAGCTGCACCGCCCCCCACCGCTGTGCCCAGGGGCTTGGCAGGGCGCCGTGCTGGGTGTTGCTGCGCGCCGAGGTGTGGGAGGAAGGGGGGTGCGGGGAGTGAGGGGGTCAATCAGGTAATATTATTACTGGTATGTTGCATCGTTGGCTGCCGGAGCGTAATTGTATCACTAGGTATTTGTAATCTCTCTCTCTCTCTCTCTCTCTCTCTCTCTCTCTCTCTCTCTCTCTCTCTCTCTCTCTCTCTCTCTGCCAATATTTGTAAAAGCGGAGTTACCTCAGCTTATGTTTTCAGTTGATTACCTAGTCAAATCATATACATGTTAATTTTCATATTATGCATTTTTCCAACATTCTCTCTCTCTCTCTCTCTCTCTCTCTCTCTCTCTCTCTCTCTCTCTCTCTCTCTCTCTCTCTCTCTCTCTCTCTCTCTCTCTCTCTCTCTCTCTCTCTCTCTCTGTCCTTTCCCCTTGTATATGTATTTCATCAGTCATCTCTCTGAGCACATTAAATTCGACACGAGCATGAATACGAGGAGTGGCGTTGGCAGGGGCGATGGCTGGGAGACCCTTAGACTTCTTTACATCACCTTCACAACTGTTTAGAGCCGCTCACTGACACCCTTTTATGCACGACCCATCAAGTAACGCACACCGCTTCCCTCTCTTTCAGGCGAGGAGTGGGAGGAGGGGGAGGAAGAGGAGGAAGAAGACACTGAAGAGATGGAGGCAACGGAGGATGGAGGGGAGGGAGGAGAAGCCCCCGTTTGCTCCAAAGGTAAGATAATTTTCCACTTCCAAAGGGGGTGAAGGCGGAGGGGAGGGGTAGGTAGCCTCTCTCGTTCTTGCTGAGTGAGCTGTGAGGGGGGCGGGGGATGGGAGAGGGAGGGAAGCAAAGGAAAGGGGACGAGAAAAAGGAGGAAGAGGGGAAGTGCGGGAAGTGATGGGTAGACTGCTGGATAAAATGGATGGTGGGAAAAGAAAGAGACGAGAGAGAGAGAGAGAGAGAGAGAGAGAGAGAGAGAGAGAGAGAGAGAGAGAGAGAGAGAGAGAGAGAGAGAGAGTAGAGGATGGAGCGTAAAGGGAAAGAAGAGGAGTTGAAAGAGGAAAAAAAATCGGGAATGGCAAAATGAAGGATGCTGAGAGTTGAATGTGGGAAAATGCATGAAGGCAACCAAACAAAGGAACGTGCATAGTGTACTGAACCAACCTGTGTGTAGTACTTTAGGTGAAGGAACAGAGAGAAAAAGAAAAAGAGCGCGGAGAGAGAGAGAGAGGAGATGGGGAGGTGGAAGAGAGAGAGAGAGAGAGAGAGAGAGAGAGAGAGAGAGAGAGAGAGAGAGAGAGAGAGAGAGAGAGAGAGAGAGAGAGAGAGAGAGAGAGAGAGAGGGAAGGAGAAGTCATCGCCCACCATGTCTCGTCCTCTAAGAAACACCACGGGCTCAAAGCGTGAACCCAAGGGACCTCATTCCCCGCCGAGACTTTTCGTTGACTTTCGCCCCTTGCAGCTGGCACCTGAGCTCCGCCACGCCCCGGCCAGCGAAGGGAGGAGGGAGGGCTCTTGTTACCTTCACCAATTGCACAATGGAAGGAAAGAAAGCGATCTGGAAACGATAGCATCCAATCCGCCTACTGAGAGAAGGAGAGAGAGAGAGAGAGAGAGAGAGAGAGAGAGAGAGAGAGAGAGAGAGAGAGAGAGGAAGATGTCAAGATTACTGCACACTAGAGCATAAACAAGGAAGGAGAACAGGAGGAACAAACAGATGAAGAGCTAGTGGAAAGGTGAACAAGCGAACAGGTGAACAGAAATATACATCGTCTACTGAGTGACACTGGACTGGCAGAGAAGACAAAATAAAAAAAAATATCTCACTGAAAGAAACTAAAGATGCAATGAAAACTTTTAAACACGAAGGGAAAAAATATTGAAAAAAAACGAGAAAAAAACGGAAAAATACATAACCTAGATGTGTAGGAAAAGAAGGAGAGCGAGTAGGACAAGCAGAAAAAAGACTGGAAAAGAGTTGGAGAGGAAGAGGAAGAGGAAGAGGAAGAGAACGTGGTTGGGATGGTGATGGTAGGAGGAGGTGTTGAAGGAGGAGGTGTTGATGGAGGAGGAAGAGGAGAAAGAAGGGGAGAGTGAAGTGGTAATATTGAAGGAGGAGAGTGTAGGGTGGAATGGGATAATGGTGAAGGTAGGAGAGGATAGTGGCAGTGGTAGTGAGGAAGAGGAGGAGGAAGAGGAGTGGGAGTAGGAGGAGAGCTGGAGGGAAGGAGGGCGGGAGGGAAGGCCTGCTGAAACATTAACCTTGTTTGGAAAGCTTTTCAACTGGCGGCGGTGCGGGGCGGGCGTAGCAGAGCGAGGACTGAAGGCAAATTAGATTAATATTTCAAAGGGAGTTGCCAGAGGGACGATAAGTGCCTTAGGTGAGGCAGCTCCCCTGGGGCGGCGGGGAGTGTGCTGGTTCCCCTGTGCTGGGCTGACGAGGCGCCGGTGTTGTGCTGGTGCTGGTGATGGTGGTGGTGGAGATGGTGAGCTGTGTGGGGTTTTTTTCGTGGTGATGATGATGCTGGTGGTGTTATAGTGCTGCTGGTCTTAGTGATGGTGTGGTAGGGATGTTACTGATGGTGTGATGATGATGGTGCTGGTGGTGTTGGGTGAGGGAAGGAAGTAGTGTCGATGGTGTTGTGTTGGTGTTGCCGTGGTATTAGTTAGCTACGTTGGTGTTAATAGCGGCGATGCGTTGTTGTTGTAGGTGGTGGGGGTAGTGGTGGTAGTGGTGGTGTTAGCACAATACAGCAGGATGATAGTGGTCGTGGCGGAGGTAGCGTGGAAGAGTAATGGTAATGGTAACTTGGTACAACTCATGGCGGTAGAATCTTGAATAACATCACAGCATAAAACCGAACACAGGCGAACAAAAGTAATCAAAGCATCAACATATTAACTAAAATTTTAATGACGAAGTAATAGAAATAACAGTGAGACGACGGAGTGATAAAATGAATTGAATGGATAACAAACTGACGGAAGGAAAGACATACAGATGGACACGCAGAGGAAGACGGGGACGAGGGACTATGGCATATTAGGGAGGATAGGGAGAGCCGCGGGTCACGTTATCTTTGTGGTCATGCCGGGAGGGTCAGGTCAGGGAGGGGCAGTAAAGGAATTGTGGCTGAGTTGTAATCACTCCAGTGTTGTTACGATCGGTGGTCAGCTGCGGGCAATGGTATTGTCTGGAGGGGACGCTGTGAGTGATATTAACAGCATTTCGTCTCAGAAAGTAGAATGCAATACAAAGTTATTTATAAATGTTATCAGGCAGTGGATAATTAGGTCTGTTTTTGACGGATTTTATCTCCCCCTATTTTTATCTCGTCTCTATTACCGTTGTTAACTTTATCTCGTCAGGAAATTTACGTACTTGATTCTCTATTACTGTCGTTTGGGGGGAAGGAACAATGGCGCTGATATGAAGTCGTAAGCCTGGGAATGGAAACACTGCGTCCCTCCCTGCACTGAGCGGCTCGTGGTTTCTTTGCCAAGGTCTGCGTGGCCACCTTGCCTGCCGCATTTGCCCGCCGCTTACGACCCCTGCTTCTGCCGGCACTGCGAGTCCTCTTACAGTCCCGTGAGACGCAGCCTTGCCTTATCAGTTCCCCAGGGAGGTTCGGTGGGTGTCTTGTTGCGGCTATTCTGGGACATTGCGTCTCCGGAGATCGAGGCCTTCCTTTTATCTACCCTATGTGTGTAGCACAATCACATATTCGTTGTGTGTGTGTGTGTGTGTGTGTGTGTGTGTGTGTGTGTGTGTGTGTGTGTGTGAGTGATATCCGACACCCACTGTCTTCACTCTTGCCGGACAGTAACACCACAACTCCTCGACTTAACGTCTCTACATGTTTTCTGGTGAGCGAACAGCGGCCACAGCATGAGGAGAGACTGCCTCATATTGTCTCCGCCTGCCTGGAAATTTGAACTCTCCGACCTTCCGGTGTGTGTGTGTGTGTGTGTGTGTGTGTGTGTGTGTGTGTGTGTGTGTGTGAGAGAGTAATTCACCATGGTCGTCTGCTGGTCACCCAGCCAGACTTCCCCATTACGGAGCGACCTCAGAGCTCATAGACCGATCTTCGGGTAGGACTGAGACCACAGCACACTCCACACGCCGGGAAAGCCAGGACACAACCCCTTCAGTTACATCCCGTACCTATTTACTGCTAGGTGAATAGGGGCTACACATTAAGAGGCTTGCCCATTTGCGTCACCGCTTTCCGGGACTCGAACCCGGGCCCTCTCAGTTGTGAGCCGAGCGTGCTAACCACTACACTAAGCGGTGAGTGAGTATGTGTGTATGTGAGATAGATAGATAGATAGATAGATAGAGAGAGAGAGAGAGAGAGAGAGAGAGAGAGAGAGAGAGAGAGAGAGAGAGAGAGAGAATTTCGAAATTGATTGATGTCATTAGTTGGGTCAAGACCCAAACTAAACTGAGACCATGAAAGAATCAAATAAAGGCGACTCATTGAAGGAGGATGGAAAACATTTACTAGATTTGATTTGTCATCAAATTTTTGTCTAACGCTTATGAAAAAAGCGAGGTCGACGCGCGCACACTGATAGCTATGACCCAGGACATGTGAAATGCTCAATCCTGTTCAGGGGCTGACGTCAGTGGTGGGAGTCACTGATTATATATATGTGTATATATATATATATATATATATATATATATATATATATATATATATATATATATATATATATATATATATATATATATATATATCATATAAGACACCGTTATAATATTTTGAGTAAATCCATTTCAGATATTACATTTTTCCTTTCTTGTTGGTCGCCACCACTGTCGCCATTCGTTGCAGTTCACTTAGCTGGCTTTTGAAAGTTTTAACACTAGTAAAAAGATTATCGATAAAGTTACTGAAATTTTTTTTTTCTTTGAAATAAGTTTCTTTAAAGTCTCATGCATGTGACTCGTCAAACGCTTTGATGAAACATCTGAAAACTAGTATACACACACACACACACACACACACACACACACACACACACACACACACACACACACACACACACACACACACACACACACACACACACACACACACACACACACACACACCAATACGCTGATATTTCAGTCTCTAGAAAGTCTGTTTTCCTGAGTATTATTTTCCCTTTATTGAGCTTGTTGAGGCCAAGCTCCTGCTGAGGGTACGCCACCTTAGGGAGGCGAGGGGTGCCTCGCTAGGGTCTGGTTCTTGCTGCCTCCGTTCCGGTGCAAACTTTGAAGAGGCAATCAGGGCGCCGGGCATCCATAACCTCACACACCGGAGCTTTACATGCTCTCCAATCACCGATAAATTCTGGGGAAAATGTTTACGTAGTCATAAGTATTTAAGACTAATTAAAAAGTTGGGTATCCCGGCCGTATATCGGGGCTGGAGGAGTGCTGCCTCCCTCTGCCGCTCCCTCATTACCTGACTTTATTATGAGAGGAGCGGAGGGCCGCGCCGTGCACCCGACGCTCGCCAGCAGCCCGGCACTAAGTGGGGGCCGCTTCGGGCCCTGTTTCGTTAGCCGTCTGTCGCGCCCAAGATTTTTTGGAGTGATAGAGATGTGAATAGTGGTGTACATTATTGAGCGGCACGACGAGCACGAGGCGCGCAGGGAGGGAAGGGAATGGAGGCAGGTGTGGTACACCCCGCCTCACGCGCCATTACTGCCACCGATTAATAGTTATGGCGTCACATGGGAGGCTGAGTGTGCGGGGGCAGATGGCTCTCGCCAAACAGTAGGCGTGTTATTGTTAAGTGATTGGCGACATTACTGTGACGCTAATGTGAGTCGATAATAGACACAGAGCTCCCGCGGCGGAGCAGGCGGCACTGCGTCTACTCTAGAGGCTTCAGGACTTCAGGAAGCAATACAACATTAGCAGCGGCAGCAAATGATACTAGTAATAATAATGATAATAAAACATGAAATGGTGAAAAAATCTGTCATGGAGTTGCGTGATGTTGCGTGCGATGAGTGAGTAGGCAGAGCACGGGAAGAGTGGACAGGTGGTGAGTGATGAGGTGGCAAGGTGCGGCGGTGGTGGCGTGTTGTGTGATGGTGGTGGTGGTGGTGGGCGTCTCGGGAAGGCCTGGCGTGCGTGCCTGGGCCGGCAGGTGGTGGTGGTGGTGGTGGTGGTGAAGGCTCCGGTCCAGGCTCCCCGCGCGGCTGCGGCCTCGCCTCCCTCGGCCCCAGCACGAGGGTCGCGAGGAGCCACACCCTCAACACGGCCGTGCTGGTCCTGCTGCTGTTGCGCCGGGGCCCACAGCGTGACAACAGGCCGACAGGCGTGCTGTGCCGAGGGCGATGATTAAACCAAATAACTATCCTCTGTGGCGTTGGAACACACATGCATTGTATATCTCATCCCAGGCTGTGTGTCACGCTTTTTGTTGTGTACAGTGTGTAGCGTGTGGCATCATCACACCTGCCTAGTGGCGTGGCGGCGTGTGAGCAGCGGGTCAGTGTCGTGGTGGAAATAGACGTCCAACTCCTTCCTCGTTGATGTCTGAAGGAGAAAAAAAAACCTGTTAGAAACTGATGATGTGTTGAGTTGGGGACGATGTGTAACTGTTGTCAGAACTCCCGGGACACTCTCGTGCAGGATCTCCAGAGGCTGCGTCAAGCGTCCACGACTGTTCTCCACCCTCTCTTAGTCGTTAACTTATTTCATAGAACTGAGCCTCTTTATCTTCTTTCTTTCTTTCAGTCCATTTGTAAATTTCATAAATTTACGCACTCTTTATTTTGATGGTGGTATATACATAGGCAAATGTGTGTGTGTGTGTGTGTGTGTGTGTGTGTGTGTGTGTGTGTGTGTGTGTACTAATATAGTCGTGGAGTAATGTGTGGCGAATGTGTGCGGCGGTCGGTGGCAACCCTCCCCTGACGAGCGCCCCCTGGGAGGCTCCGCGCCAGACACGACCACCTCCCGCCGGGACTCGAGGTAATTTCAAAATCGAAAATATACCATTTAGATGCAAAATTTTCGCCTTTCACGGGGGACTTGGCCGAGGACTTGGTCTGACTGAGGACGCGAGGGAATAGGAAAGTTTGAGTGGAAGGAAGATGGAGATTGTGAGGGAGGGATGGAAGGAGGAAAGGGAAGAAGAGAAATAGAGAGAGAGAGAGAGAGAGAGAGAGAGAGAGAGAGAGAGAGAGAGAGAGAGAGAGAGAGAGAGAGCATTTGAGGTGTGCTGGTGAAAGGCAGAGAGAGGAGAGGAAGTTGGTGAAAAGAGCGGGAGTAAACATGCTGCAAATAAATGTCTCGTGTATCAGTTTCGACAAAGGTAAGAACAAGTAAGCATTGAAATACAACTCTCCTGCTCATGATACAGACTGGCTACAACAACGGCCTCAGGAGGGCTTGAGTGGGGCGGGGAAATAAGCAAGAATGACCCACGCGCCACAATGGAAAGACGCTAATAACTCTACGCTAAGAGGTTGGGATGTCGAAATGAGGATGGGAATGAAGTTAGGAGGCAGATGGAGGCTCTTCGGAGTGTTTGAGGCGGTGCTTGGGACAGGGAGTGGACTGGGACGAGGTGAGGTGCGGTGTGTAATGTATGCACAAGAGGATTAAGGAGGCAAGCGTTCCTGGGGTCATATTGTCCAGCCATCACTACTCCACCATTCAGCACACACACACAGAAAGGATCACCAGCTCTTGGATTGCATTACGGGGCGCACCTTCAGTCTTTGTGGTCGTTGGTGTCTGCGGGAAATCATGAAGCGGTTGAATGATCAGCATAATTCCTGCAATGAACCCGTGAAGGCGTTCGCTAAGTAGTGGTGGAGGTAATTCTGTGGGTGTTGAGGAGGCCGTGGCGGGAGACACCTGAGGGGCCGGAGATTCATGTAATGCTCTGCCTGAAGAGGGGCGACGCTGCCAACGACTCGATAAAGATGAGAAACGAGCGAGACAAGCGGCGGCAGACACCCAATACCGCGCTGTTTGCTCTTAATAGATACGTGAATCCCAGGTGCCGCGCCGCCCTCGTAGCTTCACGAGACCATCACGTCAGGCCGCCTCGTGGGTGTCTGCTGCTCACCTTAATGCCTCGCTGCTGCCGCGGTGCTCCAGGTGGCGACGCTCAGTGGCTGCAGGTGTAGTGAAGAGAAGAGGGAGGCGAGTGGAGGGGGCCTCGCTTCTCCCTGCTGCCCGCCTGACGAAGGCTGAAGGATCGTTCTCCACGCCGGGCAGAGAAATCGTGTCCATAACTTAGGAAACAATAGAGGAAACTTTTGCATCGATGTCACAGATTGTTTTGGTATTGCCATTTTGTCATCCAGAGCGCCGCCTTGCCAACCTTGCGATTCCCGCCCTATTCCCTCCAGGCCCGCAACACCCCACCGGAGAGGTTTCACTCTTATTTTTTCCCTGCGTCGCCGCTGCTTCTTGTCTCACTCGGGAGCAGCCAGAACATTTTCAAGCGAATTTGTAACTTACTGTTTTCCATCTACTAAATTTTTTTTATTTCCCTGCTCGAGTCCTTTCATCTTTCTCTTTCTTTTATTTTTTTCTCTGAACTCTTTCGACCTAGCGGACGTCTCTTTGGTGCTGTTTGACTTAAATTCAGCTAAAAAGGGATTACATCTTTCATACCTACTTCCCACCACTCCTCGGCGATGACCTGATGTCCTCCACCTGGCTACTGTCTTCCCTGAGCGGCGTGAGGATAGAATGATGCTAAGTAACATGTTTTGAAATTTGTGTTGAAAAGTGGCACTGACTCGTGCTGTTTGTAAAATGTAGCCGGAGTAGACATGATTTAAGTCAGCAAATGCTCAGAACTCATATTTGCTGTGTCCTTTCCGAGTCTTTCACACATTCCTTAGTCACATATGATGACACCAACAAATTACTTCAGTCTTCGGTTTATTGGCTGAGTTTCATCGTGCTCATCAGATTGCCAAGAGAGGGGGAGGCAGAGCAGAAGAGGGCTTTCATACTCCCAAGAGTTATTCATGAACTGATTGATTCCCACGTGGATTACCTTCACAATGTGACCTAGAGATTGTTAGGCAAGCGCAATGACCACCTCAAACATGAACCAATGATGCTAATGAGTGCGTTTGTCTTAATTATTTGATGCACGTAATTTCTTGTTCACTGTGAGGACGCCCCGCAAGTGGAAGATCATCTTTGAGGTGGGAAGAGTGTTTGTGATGACGTGGCATCGCTTGGAGAACGGGAAGTGTGTGTAAGGATAGAAGGATGAGGGGCCTTACCACGAGGAGAGAAATGCTGTATGCTGGCTGTAGGAGAAGAAATACAAGTGGGACTAAATGGGGGAAAAATTGAGCGAGCTACTGTGAGGGGAAACTGGGTTGCAGTGAGGGAGAAAAAGTTGCGGAACTACAGGTAAGAAGAATGAGGGAATTTACTCTGAGGGGGAAGTGTGGATTACCGTGAGGGATAAAAAGTGAGGGAACTACGTACAGGAAGGAAGAATGAGGGGACCTGCTATGAGGGAGGGATGCTAACTGAAGAAGAGGTGAATGAGGGAAGTGTAAATAAGCAGTGAGGGAACTGTACTAGAGAGTCAAATAATAGGACTGTGAGGGCAGTTAAAGAGAAAAGAAAATGAGAAAGGGAGAGCACTCGTTTGTAGCGTTGGTTGTGAGGGGAGAGGGGGCGAGGTGAGAGGGAGAGGGAGAGGGAGAGGGAGAGGGAGAGTGAGGGAGGCACATGGTGAGGTTAGAGGGGACGCACCCACAACGCACAACTCGCTGTATACATTTTTCTCACAATACTCGGTGCCAAACAAGGTCGCGTTATTCGTTATATATTGTTTCCAAATTGATGTCGTTACTCCGAACCATCAGTCACTCCTCTATAAATTATTTTCACATTTCCATTCCGGGCGCTAGAATACACACACACACACACACACACACACACACACACACACACACACACACACACACACACACACACATACACACATTCCACTCCTGCGTTGCTATATACACAAGTTAGATGACGTTCTATTTTAGTATTGCATGTAATGGCCGCCGTATCATTTTTGTTTTTTAATTGGAAGAGGGGAATCTGTCCAAAGGCAACAAGAAATATAACTAAAAAAAAAAGCCCACTTGATTGCTAGTTGCCTAAAAGGTTAGTAGAGTTGCCTAAAAGTCTGAAAAAAATGTCTTGAAGTTCTGTATCACACGAATTGGATATACTAATGTCTTTCACTGCCTGGCTTTTGTTTTGCGTATCTACATGTGTTTCTGAGGGAGGTATTCATTGCCCTTCGCCTTACAGTGTGTCATTGGTGTTCAGGTTACAAAGGGCTTGACTATTTCACTGGTTGTAACTGTAGATTTTGTATTCTAAAAGGCAATGTTCCCTCTCAAGGAATATTTTCAAATCTCTTCTTTTCGTGTCTTTTTCGTATTTTTCTTTTTCTTTTCTTCTTCTTCTTCTTCTTCTTCTTCTTCTTCTTCTTCTTCTTCTTCTTCTTCTTTTTCTTCTTCTTCTTCGTCTTCTTCTTCTTCTCTGTGGCCTTGGAAAATCGTCGTAGTGAGAAGGGAAGGCGTTTCTGAATACGGGCGATATACAACCCTGACGAGAGAATTCAGTTTCAAATCGAGAGCCAATACAGTGACTTCCCAGCGAGACAAGCACGGGATCACGTGATGGAGGACAAACAAGCAATACGTGTGCAAGAAACTACGTGGATGAAAACAAATGAAGCCTAACCAATTACCAGCCTATAAGTACAGTCCAGTGAAAATTCCCGCGCGCGTGTGTTTGCGTGTGGAGGAGGAGACATTAGCGTGGAGTGCAGTGTGTCTGTGTGTAGTTCAGTGTGTCGTAGTGTAGTGCAACGGAGTGAAGTTCTTCCCTCTCGTTCGCAGCAGCAGCAGTATAGTCATCGCATGTAGAGGCTTGATTACCCCTCGCGTCCACTGTTGACTTTGATTACTACTCGAGTGGCTTATGTTTGTCTCCGGGAAGGGTGGCAAGCTTCGTGCACTATAACTATCTGATTCTCTCTCTCTCTCTCTCTCTCTCTCTCTCTCTCTCTCTCTCTCTCTCTCTCTCTCGTCTCTGAGTCTGTCAAAGCTCATTCGTATTTTTCAAACCGCCGGGAAAAGAAGGCACGTGGTTGATTACTGACTTGTTAGCTTAATCTGCGGGATCGGGAAGACCAGAGCGCTGACCGAGAGAAAAGATAATGAAGTCAATGAAAGATTACTCGCTAATTAGACTCGGCGAGGTTTCAGACGCGAAATATCCCGTGTATCTGATTTGTCAAGGCTTATTTCTCTGTGAATTACTGGAGTGGTGTTTGGTTCCTGGTCTCACAAATATATTTACTCGAGTTTCACCAGTACAACTGTGGTAGAAGTAGAGGCTTATAATTGGATTGGATGGTTGAGTGTATAAAAGTCTTCAATTGTGGAATATACGTAAAAAAGTAACATGATTTTTTTTTTTGTGGAAGGAAATGAGTAACTTTCCCCAATAAAGAATAGCGAAACGATGCAATAAAACAGAAACATACCTGAAAAAAAGATCACCAGACATTTGGCCAAGTAATCAATAGGACTGAATGGATACAAATGCAAACATCAATCGCAATACGTAACACAATTCTCTTACCTCCAGAATTAACTCGGAGCATTGGCTGTACGGCGGAGGCTTTCATTAAACTGTACAGCAAAAAGTCACGTCGATACAAGGGAGGAGCCTGACCCACCTGGTATGGTCTGCGCCGCCCGTGTAGTCTGAATGGTCCGTTTGTCTGTGTGTCTGTAATTCCACATACTTTTCTTCCCTAGCTGTGTGTCGCGATGCCTCTCACTCCTACCTTTCCTTTATTTCCCTCAGCTCTCTTTGTCGCCCGCTAGCAGTCCCTCAGCACAGTATTCCCTTCATTCCTCACTCCCTAACCACTCGTTTCCAGCACCCCTCCCACCAAGACTTCAAACCTCCACGCCTCGTCCACTCGAGGCGTCACTCAACTCCCTGGCCTCACTCCCTCACTCCCTGACTCACATTCCACTTACAAGTTCGCTTCCCTCTTGCGAGAATCATCCTACATAAGCACCTCATTTTTTCATCCCACAACCACCCGAGTCTTTCTCACAGCATCCCTCTGGTTCCTCCTCTCATTCCACTCTTTTCCCACGACTCTGAATCTCCCGACCTGCTCTTCCCGTCCCACCAGCACGGCCCTCCACCTAGCACTCCTCTAGCCGTCCCCGGCCCCGCGCACGAGCCTCATCCTCCGACACGGTCTGGGGCGCTGCTCGAGTGTTTATGGTCGTGTCCTCCGGATTTTTTGCCCTGGAATTCTGTGTCGTTGCAGCAGAAGCAGTAAAAACAATGTCGTCTTTTTTTTATGATGTATTTTAGTAGTATTTACAAGCTGCGTTCGCCAGCGGGAGTCTCCAGTTTCTCTCGATCTTGTAGGTAAAAAAAGAAAGGGGAGAAAAAGCATACACATTCAAACGCGTTTTACCTGTTTATTTATTTTCCTGTGCAGGCGTTTGCTCTAGCGTTTCAGTGATGTTTTTACAGACTTGGAATATCGCAGTCACGCATAAAGACACTGATATGAAAACTTATCCGTTCATGGGTACATACGAGGGAGTGTAGCATGTGTACCTCTCTGGGGCTCTCTGGGGTCGGCGCTGCACAGGGGTCACCGCCGCACTCCTAGCCGGGAAGTGGAAGCCCATGTGGGGTCAGATACACGGCTACACGTATTTTACTCCTTCCCTTTTACTTCGGTTCACTTTTAAGGGTTTGCTCGACTCAGCTGGTGCCTCAAGACAATATCTGGAGACACGGCCCTCAAAAATAAGTCACTGAGCGAGTTGCGAAGTTCTTTTTGTCTTGAGGTCCACAAGTCAGGAAGTGTTTGTGGCTTTGTGTATCTCTTACACTCCCTTGCATCACCAGCGGGGGTCTACGGGCCAGAGGGTGTATTGCTGGCCTCGTGTGTGTGTGTGTGTGTGTGTGTGTGTGTGTGTGTGTGTGTGTGTGTGTGTGTGTGTCTGTGTGTGTGTGCAGGGCGTGTTGTCGAGGTCGTCGCCTGCCTCCTCCCCACCCCCTGGGACTCCCGCCGACAATAGCATGCTTACCACCGCCGCCCACGCTCGCACCTCCACCTACACCTTCTCGGGATGTGTGGCCCGACCTTGTGGAAGTAAAGGGTAATATCACCACCACTATCATCATCATCACCACCACCACCACCACCACCACTACCACCACCACCATCATCATCATCAATATTTACCTGTCAAAAAAAAAAAAAAAAAAAAAAAATGGGGTAAAATGTTGCAAGTCGCGTCACGGGAAGGCCAGGCCGGAATGAACGTACTGACCATAATTTTAGCTTCACCGTTAATTAGGAAACGACGGCTGGCTGTAATGGATGCTCTGAACTATAATCATTAGCTTGTAATAATGGAATAAGGCAGGAAGTTTATTAGCATCCTTACTAAGCTTCCATATCATACGTAAAACAGCGAGCGAACGTTGCCATTATGTGAAAATACGTAGACTTCATTACCGCGCAAATATTTCTTTGTGGGGAGCGAGTACCGGCGAGTTGCTCCTGGTGGGGATAGGGTCGGGTGGGTGAGACCAAAATTCTGGCTTTACTG